>NW_019942855.1:189911-196985 GCF_002910315.2 Salvelinus sp. IW2-2015 | reverse complement strand
GGGGGGGGGGGCAATGCAAATAGTCTGGGTAGCCATTTGATTAGCAGTTCAGGAGTCTTATGGTTTGGGTAGAAGCTATTTAGGAGCCTCTTGGACCTAGACTTGGCGCTCCGGTACCGCTTGCCGTGCGGTAGCAGAGAGAACAGTCTATGACTAGGGTGGCTGGAGTCTTTGACAATCCTGAGGGGGAATAGGTTTTGTCGTGCCCTCTTCACGACTGTCTTGGTGTGCTTGGACCATGTTAGTTTGTTGGTGATGTGGACGCCAAGGAACTTGAAGCTCTCAACCTGCTCTACTGCAGCCCAGTCGATGAGAATAGGGGCGTGCTTGGTCCTCCTTTTCCTGTAGTCTCATCTGTCTCATCGTTGTCGGTGATCAGGCCTACCACTGTTGTGTCATCAGCAAACTTAATGATGGTGTTGGAGTCGTGCCTGGCCGTGCAGTCATGAGTGAACAGGGAGTACAGGAGGGGACTGAGCACGCAACGCTGGAGGGGCCCCTGTGTTGAGGATCAGCGTGGCGGATGTGTTGTTACCTACTCTTACCACCTGGGGGCGGCAAGTCAGGAAGTCCAGGATCAAGGTGCAGKGGGAGGTGTTTAGTCCCAGTGTCCTTAGCTTAGTGATGAGCTTTGAGGGTACTATTGGTGTTGAACACTGAGCTGTAGTCAATGAATAGCATTCTCACATAGGTGTTCCTTTTGTCCAGGTGTGAAAGGGCAGTGTGGAGTGCAATAGAGATTGCATCATCTGTGGATCTGTTTGTGCGGTATGCAAATTGGAGTGGGTCTAGGGTTTCTGGGATAATGATGTTAATGTGAGCCATGACCTGCCTTTCAAAGCATTTCATGGCTACAGACATGAGTGCTACGGGTCGGTAGTCCTTTAGGCAGGTAACCTTAGTGTTCTTGGGCACAGGGACTATGGTGGTCTGCTTGAAACATGTTGGAATTACAGACTCAGACAGGGAGAGGTTGAAAATGTCAGTGAAGACACTTGCCAGTTGGTCAGCGCATGCTCGGAGTACACGTCCTGGTAATCCATCTGGCTCTGCGGCCTTGTGAATGTTGACCTGTTTAAACGTCTTACATCGGCTGCGGAGAGCGTGATCACACAGTCATCCGGAACAGCTGATGCTCTCATGCATGTTTCAGTGTTACTTGCCTCGAAGCGAGCATAGAAGTTATTTAGCTCATCTGGTAGGCTCGTGTCACTGGGCAGCTCTCGGGTGTGCTTCCCTTTGTAGTCTGTAATAGTTTGCAGGCCCAGCCACATCCGACGAGCATCGGAGCCGGGGTAGTACGATTTGATCTTAGTCCTGTATTGATGCTTTGCCTGTTTGATGGTTCATTGGAGGGCATAGCGGGATTTCTTATAGGCTTCCGGGTTAGAGTCCTGCTCCTTGAAAGTGGCAGCTCTAACATTTAGCTCAGTGCGAATGTTCCCTGTCATCCATGGCTTCTGGTTGGGATATGTACGTACAGTCACTGTGGGGACGACGTCCTCGATGCACTTATTGATAAAGCCAGTGACTGATGTGGTGTACTCCTCAATGAGATCGGAAGAATCACYGAACATATTCCAGTCTGTGCTCGCAAAACAGTCCTTTAGTTCAGCATCTGCTTCATCTAACCACGTTTTTATAGACCGAGTCACTGGTGCTTCCTGCTTTAATTTTTGCTTGTAAGCAGTAATCAGGAGGATAGATTTATGGTCAGATTTGCCAAATGGAGGGCGAGGGAAAGCTTTGTACGCATTTCTGCGTGTGGAGTAAAGGTGGTCTAGAATTCTTTTCCTCTAACATGCTGATAGAAATTAGGTAAAACTGATTTAAGTTTCCCTGCATTAAAGTTCCCAGACACTAGGAGCGCCGCCTCTGGATGAGCGTTTTCCTGTTTGCTWATGGCGGTATACAGCTCATTGAGTGCGGTTTTAGTGCCAGCATCGGTCTGTGGTAGTACAGCTATGAAAAATACAAATGAAAACTCTCTAGGTAGATAMMGTGGTCTACAGTTTATCATGAGATACTCTACCTCAGGCGAGCAAAACCTTGAAACTTCCTTAGATATCGTGCACCAGCTGTTGTTTACATAAATGCATAGGCCCCCGCCCCGTGTCTTACCAGAGGCTGCTGTTCTGTCTTGCCGATAGAGTGTATAACCCGCCAGCTGTATGTTCTTCATGTCGTCGTTCAGCCACGACTCGGTGAAACATAAGATATTACAGTTTTTAATGTCCAGTTGGTATGATAAACAACATTCAGTTCGTTCCATTTATTTTCCAGCGATTGAACGTTAGCTAGCAGGACAGAAGGCATGGGCAGATTAGCCACTCATCGCGTAATCCTCACAAGGCACCCTGATCTCTTTCCGCGAAATCTGCGTTTCCTTCACCAGCGAATAACGGGGATCTGGGCCTGGTCAGGTGTCTGTAGTATATCCCTCCCGTCCGACTCACTGAAGAAGAACTCTTCGTCCAGTTTGAATTGAGAAATCGCAGTTCTGATGTCCAGAAGCTCTTTTCAGTCAAAAGAGATGGTAGCAGCAACATTATGTACAAAACAAGTTACGAACAAAGCTAAAAAACTAACAAATAGCATGGTTGGTTAAGAGCCGATAAGACAGCAGCCTTCCCCTCCGGCGCCATCACAACAAAATTTGCGGGCCCATGACAGACCTTTTCAATCTCCTGAGGGGGAAGAGGCACTGTCGCGCCTTCTTCACGACTGTGCGTGTGTGTATTAACCATTTTAAGTCTTTAGTGATTTGGACACTGAGGAACTTGAAGCTGTCTACCTGCTCCACTGCCGCCCCGTCAATATAGATGGGGGCGTGCTCGCCCCCCTGTGTCCTGTAGTCCATGATCAGCTCCTTGGTCTTGCTGACGTTGAGGGAGAGGTTGATGCTCCGGCATCACACTGTCAGGTCACTGACCTCCTCCCTGTAGGCTGACTCATCGTCGCCGATGAGTGATGATCAGGCCTATCACCGTCGTGTCGTCAGCGAACTTGATAATGATGTTGGAGTCGTGCGTGGTCACACAGTCGTGGGTGAACAGGGAGTACAGGAGGGGATTAAGCACACAACCCTGTGCGGCCTCTGTGTTAAGGGAAAATATGCACAGTATCCATCACATCCCATACATCTGCACTTTAGACCAGAATAAAATGCTGTTAAAACGTGCGATTTAGATCTAGTGACGGAAATTGAGACTTGTAAAGCAGGCTTCTTCTATGACTGCATTTAAAGAGGTAGCCCCTGTCAAACCTCTTGGCGTAATGGTTAATGTGTTGGCTTGACAGTCAATAGATCTGGGCTCGAGGCCTCGATTTCGCTACAACATACTTCCATAGTTGGTTTCATTGACTCTTCCCTTGAAGTGGGCAATTAGCAGTTGCTATATCCATTTTTGGACTAATAAATGAATGATAAGTACCCCAAATTCTTCAAGAATATAACTTAGAAATGTCTCATGAGCTTAGTTCAACGGTCATACACCATCAGAACCCAAAATAAGCTTGTTTTTCAAAGTAAATGTAAACAAACATTATACAGCCTCAAAACATGGTTAAAAGTAAACTATAATTTTGAAATCATGGATGGTCCGTCCTTGCATCCATAGCTATCTATGAATTTGAGAGTGGTTACATTTCTCCAGCCCTATCCCTCAGCTTTTTACTGAAACAGGTGCGGGGAGTACGCTTTGTTATTGTTTCTACTGCTCATTGTGGCTCTAAACTTCCCCTATTTGACACATTTTTAGCTACAACTTCCAAGTCCATTGGAGAGGATCAGCTTGAGCAAAGTGAGGTGTAGAATCAGTGATCTACAAATGGTATTCCCTACCAAATAATAGGCTTTGTGCAATTAAAATTATTAGAGCTACACCTCCCCACCAAATACTCACACAACCAGACATTGATTGATTGATTGAAGACAGCTTGTGTCAATTACAAAGGATTTCCTAGGATTTTCTACCTGCAGCAATCCTAGTGGACAATGCTGAAAATAACAGTAAAAAACAAAAAAAACAACTAGCCCTAATCATAGGCCACAGCTGTGACGCAATAGCTAACTTTCACCATTGGATGGGGCCAACATGCAACAGTTGACCTATCTCAGTGTATGGCTATAGATAAGCGGCCTTTGTCTCTCCTGATCTTACAGTCCCTCTGGCTCAATGCACTGATGGCTTTGTTTTATAATCATAGATCCCTATATTATAGGATGTATCTCTGTGGGAGCATCATCCCACTCCTTAATGAGGCCTATAAATAGATGATTGAGGAGTTCTGTTTCTGGAACTTTCCGGCAGTTCACACATGTAAGGGGTCAAAGGTCAGGGGGCCCAGGAGAAAGATGATCAATGATTTCCTGTTGATTCTGGGATTCTTTAATTTCCCTGAGAGGTGGAGGCAGGGGATCCAGGCTCAAGAACACAGAGGAACTTAGGGACTGGGGTCGGGTGGTCTCCCAGCAGAGAAAAGACTGAGACGTCAGCAGGGCTAAATGATGCATGCTGTCTGGATCAGACTGGAACTGATTGAGAAAGGGTGGGAGAGGGTGAGTGGGTGACAGAGGGGGTGAGTGGCAGAGAGAGGGGGTGAGTGGGATAGAGAGTGAGTGGGAGAGAGGGACGGTAAGAAAGAGAGGTTGAGCGAGTGTGAGAGAGAGAGAGGATGAGAGAGGTAATGTAAGTAGTGTTCAGCATGCCTGAACATGCAGCAGCCAGTGGGGGGTGGGGTGGCGCTGGCAGAACCATTATCATACTGCTGTGACTCACATCCCATTCTTTTCCCTCAGGGTTCTGAAAGTTACAGTTTGTTCTATGTAATTCAATTCACTGGTTTATGCCTGTCAGTGGATCAAAAACAAATCAATAATCCCTGTCTGTATTCCATAGCTGATGTCTGTGATCCTGGTGTGGTTTGCATTGGAAGCAAACTTCTTCCATCGAAAGGTGACACCCTCACCCTCATACCTGTAGTCATTGGCACACGGTGACGCAGTGGGGAAAATACTTTCAGACAAAACAATATTTTGTGTGACACACTGTGCTAGACAGTCTCCTGAAGGGACATGCATGGTTTCATCTTAGGGTACGTGACCAGACAGCATCTAGCAATGATTGTCCCTGACAGTCTAGACTCATTGAAATGTACATGATAAATTATCCACTTAAAAGTACTTGTTGGCTATTCATCAATGTGAAAACAAATGGACTGAATAAGTGTTTATGTTTTTAAGGAAGTGTTCAAGGCCTGCTACATTAGCAGTACCAACATGCACATATCTATCTATTTATGTGATGTCATGTTAGTATGATTTATGTTATGTCATGTTAGTACCTATAGTCTCACTTCATGATACATACATTCCATTGGCGATCAGTGCTGTTTAAGATTTTTTTTTCATGAGTATGACCTTATTCCTATTACAGCATATTGGATGACTCATTCATATTCCATTCTCCCAGTTCAATGTAACATCGATAGGTTTAGGCTACTACATGATACTCAAATTTTCCTATACCCATCATGAGATTGCTACAACCTAGCCTATGAATGAAAGTTTACAAAATAGATGCATACAGATTGAGAAACAAATTTGAGGTGACAGACAGTGACATTCAATACCGCCACTCTTGCCTGCATCTAGCTGATAAGGGGTGTAATCATTAGTTCAACAGTTGCAAACAAGAGTTTCTATTGAACAAATTCAGGTATGTTTATCACCATTTTGTTCCATTTGCTTTCTTTTAAGAAACGTTTTTCAACAGAATCAGGGAATGAATATAGCCCTGATCACCGTAAAAACAGTTCACTCTCATAACAGCCACGTTGTATTCCTTCTCTTCCCTTCACTTGTGGACTTCAATGCACAACACATCAGCTGTATGTGAACAGGTGAAAAAAACGTTCCAAGCCAAACCGCTACACACAGCCTACATCGTTGTCACCATATTAGCTTAACGTCATAGTCAGCATAGCTAATAGAACTAACGCGTTAGATAAACTCGCTATAATCATGCAGTAACATAAGTGTAGAGTCAGTAAGCAGTTACACTGGTGGGCCCCGGTGGCAATAAGTGAGTAATACCAAAAGCTTACCTTGACTTGGAAGAGTTCCAGTGCTGTTTTGGAAAATCAAAGCCAGCTAGCTAACATAGCATCCCTCTGTTTGAGCAGGGTGTTTCAGTAGGCTAAACTAGATAGCTGCATTTGCTAGTTAAGCAAGTGAAACTGAAAGTGAAAAAAAATACAAAATCTCTCTCTTTCTCTCTTGCTTCTCCTTCATTTTGGAAGAAATTAATTTGTTCAAAACTGTTCAACTATTGTCTTTCTATCTCTTTGAGTCAACAACTCACCACATTTTATACACTGCAGTGCTAGCTAGCTGTAGCTTATGCTTTCAGTACTAAATTCATTCTCTGATCCTTTGATTGGGTGGACAACATGTAATTTCATGCTGCAAGAGCTCTGATGGAGGACGTCCTCTGGAAGTTGTCATAATTACTTTGTATGTCTTTGGAAGGGGGTGAGAACCATGAGCCTCCTAGGTTTTGTATTGAAGTCAATGTACCCAGAGGAGGACCGAAGCTAGCAGTCCTTCGGCTACACCATGGTGCTACCCTACAGAGTGCTGTACAGGCTACTGTAGACCTTCTTTGGTGACACGTGATTATATTTAGTATAGTTTTATCAAAAAAGTATAACTTTTTAAATGCTTTAAGATGTACATTTTTATGAAATTAACTGAGGAGGGTGGTCCTCCCTTTCCTCCTCTGAGGAGCCTCCACTGATACATTCCATTTCTTCATACATCAATTATTTACTTGAACTTCAGATAAGCCCCTGCATAACGCCCACTAATAAAGTTACAACTTGTAATATTTTGGGCTTAAGGTAACATGTTGGGGGTAGTATTAGGTAACGACAACTTATAGTCAAGATGAAGTGTCATGTTGTGGATTGTAGTAGTACTAGATAACAATAGCACTTCAGGGTATGGTGAAGTGTTGTGTGGCAGTAGTATTTGGGGTGTAGGACAAGACAAAGGGGAAGTATTGTGTTTTG
>NW_019942855.1:109800-189886 GCF_002910315.2 Salvelinus sp. IW2-2015 | reverse complement strand
CCACTTCTCACATTTCAGAAGGTGTGGGTATGAGAGTGTCAGCGTGTGTGAGGGGAATGCTTGTGTGTAGAGAGAGAAGAGAGAGAGAGAGAGAGAGACGAGAGAGAGCAGTAGAGAGAGAGAGAAGAGAGAGAGAGAGAAGAGAGAGAGAGAGAGAGAGAGAGAGAGAGGAGAGAGAGAAGTGTTTGAGCATGCGTGTTTATTTCCACATCCCCAATGGTGGTGCATTGTTGCAGACCTGAAGCGGTATGAAGGTGTAAGAGAGGTTAAGGAGGAGCAGAGGGGATTTAGGTGACGTCCATAAGTCCGTTAACTGGACGGGGCGGGAGAGCTGGGCGGAGGTGGACAGCTGGGGGTTTAACATGACTAGAAGTGAATCCAGCATCTGATTGAGTAAGACAATTTGTATAGAGCAAGACAGGAAAACAACAGAATCAGAGCAAGGAATCACCTAGCTCCGCCTTTGGTTCTTCAGTCCCGGGATTCACACCCAAAACACAATAAGACTTTATGGGGTAGTTAGGTCCCCTATTGTCTCGGTCTCTACCAACAATCTATACGTTAAGGTTAGGCAGTTACGGCGAGTATAGTAAACTAGGGACAATACTGTTCTATCCCCCTTGGCTCTTGTCACTTATAAGTTAGACAGGGCCTTAGACGAGTAATCAGGAGCGGGTAATAGTATCTAAGGGTTACCGTAATTCCATACTGTTTGTTAGTCATGTTCGATCGCTAGTTAGGGCCTATAGCTTAGGCGCCTAAACACAATACTTCACCACTTTTGTCTCGCTTCACTTACATAGTTTCACCGGTAGGAGTTAGGGGTTAGTCTAGGCCAGTAAACTAACCAATAAATTTCCCTCTCCCTTTTTATGTCTCTCCACAGTTATAGGCCTCAAATACACAATAGCTAGTTTATGGGGTCCCGTCCTTTAGTTCTTTAGTGCCTGACACCGCAAAATCATCACCATACTATTTATATCCGATCTTCCTAACCTCGGTTTTGATGCACAGTCTTGTCCATGACAGCCCAAAGGTTTAAGTATTAGGGTCTATAGAGCATTACACACATATAACGAACACTGATCTTAGAAGTTGGTCACATAGCGCTTCTGGAAGTTTAGGCTATGTTGTATTCGTTTTAAGTCACCTATTATAACTCGCATATTCCCCAAAGCATAGAGACACTGTTTGAGTTAGGGGTTGACAGTCTGTACTTGTCACATGCTTTAAAAGGATCTGATCCCAAACTCGTGTTCTATACACATACATTACACACAAAAATACATGGGCACTTTGTCATACAATGATGTCATGAACAGCCAACACACAATATACCTACAAAAACATACACACAAACAAGCCAGCTCAAGCTTACCTACTGCTACTGATGAGTAAATTGGTATGAAAGGAGAGACACAAACGAACAGTACACCCTCCCCCCTCCTGAAAGAGCCAAGGAGACCTAGAGAGAGAGAGCGAAAGAGAGAGAGAGAGAGAGAAAGGGGCACAGAGGGGAGAAAATGAGGGTGTGTTAAAAAGGAGGGGAAAGTTTGGTGAGAATAAAAGAAGACGCTGATGTGGAGAGAAAGAGAGAGAGAATGTGAGTTAAGAGAAGAACAAAGAAGAGTGAAGAGTGGAAAGAGACATTAGATATCCTATTATTCTTCCATTCAGGTATAGTAGAAGATCACTACTCGCATTGGTTTGTTTTAGTTTTCTTTCAATTGGTTGCTATGGTGATAAATTTGAGAGCATGACTGTTCTAATCTTTCTCACTTTCTCACAACAATGAGACAATATGATGAATGATTGATTAACATAGTCAACATCAACTCAGATAAAGCCATACACAACTTTAATCATTTAGATTGATGATGTGTTATTCTATGGATGAAAGTATGTGGAAGCTAAAAGGAGGACTAGCATGTGTTGAGAGTTCAGCTTGGGTTCCAACAGATTTGTCTGGCACCCTGCCAACTGAGAAGAGAGCACTAGCTGGTGGATACTTTTTTTTACTCCTTGAGAATCAGCCTTATTAGTTTATCTCTCTGTGAACCAGTTGTCTTCATAGTACATTATCTCTCTGTGAACCAATTGTCTTCACAGTACATTATCTCTCTGTGAACCGATTTTCCTACAGTACATTAACTCTCCGTGAACCAGTTGTCTTCACAGTACATTATCTCTCTGTAAACCGGTTCTCCTACAGTACATTATCTCTCTGTGAACCAGTTGTCCTACAGTAAACTATTGTTCTGTATCTTTCTGTCTGTTGTCTCCTCCTGTACGTGTTCACGCAGTAATAATGTGGTAGTTAATTCCTACTTGTGGTTATAATCTTTCCATTTTTGTCCCACAGAGATGATGTCATTCTGCTGGAATTGGGCAGCTCTGCTCCTTCTACTAGTACTGACCCCTGACCTGCTTCCCACCCACCTCATCAACACCCGACCCCTCCTCACACATGCCATCCCCACCTCCCCGACGGTCACACACCCCAAGATCCAATATGTTACCGGCGTGGGCTTTGACTACGACGAAGATGACTACACTGAAGAGAAAGCTTCCCATTCCCCTCCCAATTACAGCAAAACCTCATCAGCTTCTACTCTGGTTCCGATGCAGCCCAAGCCCTGTGACTACCACCCCTGCCAGGACAACCAGATGCCCTGCTCCCAGCTCTCTGCCCAGACCGGGTGCCTCTGCCCTGGGCTAAGCGGGGTAGACGAGCCCCCTCACGCTCCACACCTCCAGAAGCTAGTGCCAGGCACTGATGGAGGGGCAGAGGTACGGTGGTGCGCTCCAGCCTCTGTGGTATCTGGATACCGGGTCGTGATCGAAGATCGAAAGGGAGCGCCTCTCCAGTTCCGGGGTGATTCTCGGAGCGGGGTGCTGGGGGAACTAGAGGCAGGTGTCAAGGTGTGTGTGGAGGCAGTGAACATAGCGGGAACCAGCGCCCCCTCTGAGCTCTCCTGCCTGCGCTACGACCCCCCTGAGGCCACCAACCTGGCCCTAAGGGCGGGGGTCATCGGAGGGGGTCTGGGATTTCTCCTGCTCCTCTCCTTGGTCGCCCTGGTCCTCTGGAGGCGACAGACGTGTAAAACAGGGGAAAACTCTGCAGAGGGGCTGGGGAACCCCTCCTACAGCACGGAGGGAACGCTGTGATGCAATTCTGTGTAGCAGAGAATGTAAGAGTAAAGTAACTGGGATGGGACAGCGACAAAATGGCTTCCCTCACCAGTGACTCACCAGCACAGTGCTCAGGTTGTTCAGAATCCTGCACTTAGGAATATGGAAATTAAATAATAACTTTTGACTTTTGTGTACTAAATAACCCTAACAAAAGCTTAAGAAGCTTTGTGACTAAAGAGACTGCAGGTTGTTTGCTGGCAAATTAACTTGTGTACAGTGGTGATTTTAACATGTAAATCTTGGTGGGGCAAAAAAATGGGATGTGCATGCCAGCAAAGCCATTACACTACACAACACTGAACAATACATTAATTGCACTATAACGGTGACAAACGGTGCCACAAACTGTTAGGGCCTACATAAATCTGTTCCAACATCTCATCACTGCTACACCTGGCTATCAGCGAAGCCTTGTCTGGCAGCAAAACAGTTCATTCAGCCTCATTTACTGACTTAAAAAAAACATAGCTGATATGGCTGACTTGCTTAAACAAATGTGGTTTCTAATGACAACTGAGATGTACAAACTATGGCATAAGGGGATGACAAGAGGATAAGAGGCAATCCGTAATTTCGATTAAGACATTAATGAGCGAGCTAGGGACGGACGTAGTTAATATAACTCTTTGTTTAGCACTTTTGAAATGTACAGCGACAGAATTCAGAACATAGGCTGTTCTGACAGTGTTCTCCCTGTACACCAAGTCAGAACCATAGTATAAATATAGGGGGCGTATAAGCAGACAGTGAAAGCTCTTACAATATTCAATGATTACATTTCTCTAAAATAGGTTATAGGCTACATGTGCATCACCAGAACAGTAGGCGAAATTAAGAGGTGTAAATGGACCAAATTATTAGGGTGAGGCACATGGGCTACTAACATCTTACTACAAAACATACACTTAGTATTACCTTCTTAGCTACAGTATACATATCTCCCTGGCATATTACATAATTTATCCAGCAGCATACAATACATTTTTGTATACTGTGCCCAATTGAACAGGAAGGTGGTGGGGCGGTCCTTCGTGGGCAAATTTTGCTATCAAAGTCTGGCATTCTCTGGATTTATGATGCTTTCAAAACTACTGGCAACTCTGAAAAAAATAAGGTTGAATCACGATGATGTCATTGATTTTCAAGTTCATGAAAGATGACGGATTTACAATTCTGAGTTGGATGACCGTTCAAAACGTATTTTCCCAGTCGGATGCTTGTTTATTCCCGATTTCCCAGTTGTCTTGATTTCACTGAAGTCAAGTTTTCGCAGATCTGAGTTAACAGACGTTTTGAGCGTGGCACAAATTATGCTTCATTGACAGCATGGCCAATGTTGAATGTTTATCATTTTAAACTTGGAAAAGAGCCCCTTAATCCCAGATTTCATTGACAGCATGGCCAATGTTGAATGTTTATCATTTTATCACAGCCACTCTACTGAATAGCAGGCTAGTGATTGCTTTGTAATGCTTGCAGTTAGCCACTGTCACTGATTCCTTCCAAACCACTCATAGTTGAATTTGCGATTTCCAACTTGTTGTGTAATGTTTATGTCCAATTGCCAATGGCCGTTGAGTAGATTATCAACTTGATTCATGATGATGACTGCTACCTAAGATTTTGAAAGTATGATGTTGACATGATCAGTCCAATCAAAGCTACTGTACATATAACGTGATTTGACTTAATTTTAAGGGGACGACTTTGGCCAATGACTGTGGCCAATGACCTTGAGCCTTCTTGGATGGGCACTTCTAATGTAGCTCTATGGTAGCACCCAAGGAGCTAGAATTTTCTAGCTCTACCTTTAGACTTGGCGGTGACGTAGTTTCCCCATGAGTGACAGAACACTGAGCCAATCACGGCTCAACGCTCCGTATTTTCTGCTGGCTTGCGCCACCACCACAGAAAGCACTGAGCTAGACTGAAACACCTGCATTTTGGAGCTGCCTTACTCAAGAAAACAAAAAAGAGACCATGTTTGTATGCAAGTTTATTAACTCAATCCTAGATCCTTTTTTTTTTTACCTTGTTTGCAGACTGATATGTGACACGTATTAATTAATTAAAATAACATGCAAAACAGGAAAGTCAATTATTTTGCTAAAAATGTGGGGTTCAAAACAGGTGGAGCTCCTGCCCTGAATGACGGGTAGCCACTGCTTGTGTACCATTCGATCATGACAGGGAAGAGTTATGGCAGTCGGATTCATGTGTAGAATAAATTAAACTGACTTATGAATAACAAAAGCAATTGTTTTTAGAATAAAAGTGTTTACATAATGTTGCCTGAGTTTGTGTTACTAATTGTTTTTAATGGAAGGAACATAATTGGTTGATGAAACTTAATGAATATTGCTGGAAGCAATAAAAGTGATGTCCTATAACAGTAATGCAACTTTTATTTTGAAACTTGAGTAAGATGAACCGTTGAAGATAAAGAATCGGTTTGATTGGCTATAGCTACAATACTGTCATAAGTCCCTCCTTTTTAAGAAGTTCGTCCAATGGTTACCGCTCAAACAATCAACTTGGAACGAATGAGGAAATAATCTGGTACATGACAATCATTATTCCATTCAAATGCGCACCAGTAAACAAGATGGCAAACTCAGGTAAGTGCGAATGCCACGATTGTGTTCTGCATTTACCTTCTTTGTGTAGGTCGCAGTGCTGCTAGATCGTTACTGATCATCTGTCTTTGTGAACCATAATACGACAATACATTGGATCAAATTTCAATCATTGATTTTTGTCAGTGTAACGCCAGGCTGATTTGATAGGCTATGTGGGGTTTGAAAGTGGCTGGGCATGGTACAGTGACTCAGCACTTTTCTAGTAATTGTTTTGGGCAACTTCTCCATTCTCACTGTCTGACTCTGTAGTAGAATAAATGTTATTTTCTTACAAGTTTGTTTCCTCAAAGAGAGGTTATGGTCAGTGCCAGGAAGCAACATGAAGTTAGCTGTGAATCACCTCTCCACAGATAAGGATATCTCCTACTCTGACTTTAAGGTCCTCCTGACCAAGAGCAACAAGGGTCTTCTGGTGGTTGATGTACGGACAAAAGAGGAGGTAGACAGAGGGCACATTCCAGGATCAATCCATATTCCAGGTGAGCTTCAGTTGGAGTCCTGTAGTAAAATTACACTCTCAGGTTCAATTGGAATTTGCTCTCCAGAGTCCAAACCTTTGGAAGCATAATGAACCCCAATTTTATATGGGTGTAATTCCGCCAAATATAAGCAAGAAAGGTTTGATTTACTGTTGTCATTGCGCCAGCTATTTTGGTATATTTATTGCGTTCTAAATGGAGTCGAATTGCAAACTTCCTGTGTCTTATCTCCCAGTTGACACAGTGGAGAGTGCCCTAGCGCTGGACCCTGCTGAGTTCCAGGCCAAATACGGGGTGCCCAAACCCTCCCTGGATACCCCTGAGCTGGTGTTTCACTGTCAGATGGGCCGGCGAGGAGGCGTGGCCACAGACAAGGCACGAGGCCTTGGATTCCGAAAGTATGAGTGTACATTTTGACAATACTTCTCTGTATACTGTGTTTGATGCCTTGGGAAATTTGTGTAAATGATGACATCTTCCTAATCTCGTTTCAGGGCCGTCAACTATGCCGGAGGATACCAGGAGTGGTCTGAGAAAGAGGGGAGATAAGTCGCACGATTAACCTGCATTATGAAAGCAGAGCATAAAAATGTACTAATGATGCTCACATTCTGCTGAAACATGAAGTTGCTAGTGTATTTTTTATTAAATTTTTCATCACTTGCCTTTTTGCAACTTTTATTTGTTATTACAGATGTGTTCTATGTTTTAAAATAAAGATTGTACAATTTGTTTTGTGTTGAATTTTTTTTTTTAACAGTGTTTCCCCATAGAGCTCCACTTTTCTCATCTTCTACCTCTACCGTGTAGGCTTGCACTGCTTATTACCTTCAGTAAGTTTCCTCAAACCCGTACCGCTGCACTGTGGCACATAGGGCTTATCCAGGTGATACACATCTACATCCCATAGACATAGAGGGGAAACCCCCGGGTTTGCCTGATGGTTGAAATGAGTCCGTTATCGTACATATTGTGTACCGTAGACGGGTGTGTGCCTTTCCAAATCATGTAGTGTGTGTGTTTTTGCATGATGGTGAAATGCCTTTTATCAAATCCCTGAGTGGGTATTCTCCATTATTAACCTCTCCAATTATTTAGCGTAAAGGGGCACCGTAAAAGATCCTCGTCTGAGACTGATTGGTAAACATAGTGGAATTTAGTGATCGTTGCATCTATTGGCTTGGAAATGGAAAAATATGAAATGTCAGTATGATGTTGACTAACGTACATTAGATTTTGTAGCTAGAGGAATAGCCTCAAACACACAGCAAGTTCCTCATGCTTGTCTTATATACAGTGATGGAGGTTTGGTTTTGATTTGCACACAGACGCTAACATATGTGCTCAAGACAGGAAGTATATCCCAACATAAAAGCCTGCTATCTATCGTTACTATTTTTTATCAAAAAGCATTTTATGTAATTGAAAGAATAGAGAAATTGAAAGAACACATCTTGATTTTACATTTTTATCTCCCAAGTTGTTTACAGACTTCTGAACATTACTACTATGTTCCTAATGCTGACTGCTCTATTGGTAAATATAAAACTTATCCAAAGATAAAGTAATAATGCCTGTGTGGTTAGTTGTGTTTGCATGTTGTATTTAAACATGATTTCACTACGTTGAAACAGTAGTATTCTCTCTGTGTGACAGGTAAGGAGGACCCAACATGACATCAAGTTGTAACTGAATACATATTTCTCCAGTTCAGTGTTGTCCTCTACTAACATCATTATCACTCACAGGATGGATCAAATCTCTCTGTTTGACCTGACAAAAACGTATTCATCTTGTTAAATGTCATTAAAACTGGTTTATTTAGTTGGATCAATGTGTAATATGTAAATATTTGCTTAAAAACCACAGTACTTCCTATTTTTTTATTTTGTTGGAATCAAATGCATCAAAAGTGAAAACACACATAGTACATGGATGTCTGAAAATGAGGGATAAAATGCTRCAATAACAGTGCTTGTGGTAACAACTTTAAAGGCCCTTAACAAACAAACCAAGGCCTGTCGCTATGCAGCTATGCTGTCACTATGTAAGTGCCCTCTTCAGTCAAGAGGACTCAATTCCCTGAAGGTCCTCCATAGTCACCTGCACCACCTACACACATAGGTCATGAAGAAGAGTGTTTATACTCAGAACACAACAGAGCACTTTTAGAAGCCAGAAGCAGAATTCTATAATGTATAATAACATTTAAATAGTAAAGGCAATCAATACTGATACAACCCATTATAAACTTTGTGTGAATATCAACCCAAGTCAAGAGCAGAACCCATAGCAAAGGTGTTTGCGTCAAATACATATTTGACCTTTAACCTCTGTGTCTGACCTGTGCGTGGCATGGGTCAGGGTAGTCACAGACGTCCTCTGGGAACACAGCGCGCATCAACTGTTTCAGCTCTGATGGGTAGACATAAGTGGGATGGCCACCGTCACCCTTCTGGCAGCCCACCCCATGGTGATACTGTATGGGATAAAGGGGAGATGTATGGGAGAGATACAATTTTTTATTTTTTTATTTCACCTTTATTTAACCAGGTAGCATAGTTGAGAACAAGTTCTCATTTACAACTGCGACCTGGCCAAGATAAAGCAAAGCAGTGTGACACAGACAACAACACAGAGTTACACATGGAATAAACAATAAACAAGCCAATAACACAATAAACAAGTCAATAACACAGTAGAAAAGAAAGAAAGTCTATATACAGTGTGTGCAAAAGGCATGAGGAGGTAGGCAATAAATAGGCCATAGAAGCGAATAATTACAATTTAGCAGATTAACACGAGTGATAAATGAGCAGATGATGATGTGCAAGTAAAGATACTGGTGTGCAAAAGAGCAGAAAAGTAAATAAAAACAGTATGGGATGAGGTAGGTAGATTGGGTGGGCTATTTACAGATGGACTATGTACAGCTGCAGCGATCGGTTAGCTGCTCAGATAGCTGATGTTTAAAGTTGGTGAGGGAAATAAAAGTCTCCAACTTCAGCGATTTTTGCAATTCGTTCCAGTCACTGGCAGCAGAGAACTGGAAGGAAAGGCGGCCAAATGAGGTGTTGGCTTTGGGGATGATCAGTGAGATATACCTGCTGGAACGTGTGCTACGGGTGGGTGTTGTTATCGTGACCAGTGAACTAAGATAAAGCGGAGCTTTACCTAGCATAGACTTATAGATGACCTGGAGCCAGTGGGTCTGGCGACGAATATGTAGCGAGGGCCAGCCGACTAGAGCATACAGGTCGCAGTGGTGGGTGGTATAAGGTGATTTGGGAACAAAATGGATGGCACTGTGATAGACTGCATCCAGTTTGCTGAGTAGAGTATTGGAYGCTATTTTGTAGATGACATCGCCAAAGTCGAGGATCGGTAGGATAGTCAGTTTTACGAGGGTAAGTTTGGCGGCGTGAGTGAAGGAGGCTTTGTTGCGAAATAGAAAGCCAATTCTAGATTTGATCTTGGATTGGAGATGTTTAATATGAGTCTGGAAGGAGAGTTTACAGTCTAACCAGACACCTAGGTATTTATAGTTGTCCACATATTCTAGGTCGGAACCGTCCAGGGTGGTGATGCTAGTCGGGCGTGTCTCTTGGGTGTGGGCAGCAAACGGTTGAAAAGCATGCATTTGGTTTTACTAGCATTTAAGAGCAGTTGGAGGCCACGGAAGGAGTTGTATGGCATCGAAGCTTGTTTGGAGGGTAGTTAGCACAGTGTCCAAGGAAGGGCCAGAAGTATACAGAATGGTGTCGTCTGCGTAGAGGTGGATCAGGGAATCGCCCGCAGCAAGAGTGACATCATTGATATATACAGAGAAAAGAGTTGGCCCGAGAATTGAACCCTGTGGTTCCCCCATAGAGACTGCCAGAGGTCCGGACAACATGCCCTCCGATTTGACACACTGAACTCTGTCTGCAAAGTAGTTGGTGAACCAGGCGAGGCAGTCATTAGAAAAACCAAGGCTATTGAGTCTGCCGATAAGAATACGGTGATTGACAGAGTCGAAAGCCTTGGCCAGGTCGATGAAGACGGCTGCACAGTACTGTCTTTTATCTATGGCGGTTATGATATCGTTTAGTACCTTGAGCATGGCTGAGGTGCACCCGTGACCGGCTCGGAAACCGGATTGCACAGCGGAGAAGGTACGGTGGGATTCGAAATGGTCAGTGATCTGTTTATTAACTTGGCTTTCGAAGACTTTAGATAGGCAGGGCAGGATGGATATAGGTCTGTAACAGTTTGGATCTCGGGTGTCACCCCCTTTGAAAGAGAGGGTCCAGATTGTCTAGCCCAGCTGATTTGTACGGGTCCAGGTTTTGTAGCTCTTTCAGAACATCTGCTATCTGGATTTGGGTGAAGGAGAAGCTGGGGAGGCTTGGGCGAGTAGCTGGGGGGGGGGGGGGGGGCGGAGCTGTTGGCCGGGGTTGGAGTAGCCAAGAGGAAGACATGGCCAGCCGTTGAGAAATGCTTATTGAAATGTTTGATTATCATGGATTTATCGGTGGTGACCGTGTAACCTAGCCTCAGTGCAGTGGGCAGCTAGGAGGAGGTGCTCTTGTTCTCCATGGACTTTACAGTGTCCCAAAACTTTTGGGAGTTAGAGCTACAGGATGCAAATTTCTGCTTGAAAAAGCTAGCCTTTGCTTTCCTGACTGACTGCGTGTATTGGTTCCTGACTTCTCTGAACAGTTGCATATCGCGGGAACTATTCGATGCTATTGCAGTCCGCCACAGGATGTTTTTGTGCTGGTCAAGGGCAGTCAGGTCTAGAGTGAACCAAGGGCTATATCTGTTCTTAGTTCTGCATTTTTTGAACGGGGCATGCTTATTTAAGATGGTGAGGAAATTACTTTTAAAGAATGACCAGGCATCCTCGACTGACGGGGTGAGGTCAATATCCTTCCAGGATACCCGGGCCAGGTTGATTAGAAAGGCCTGCTCGCAGAAGTGTTTTAGGGAGCATTTGACAGTGATGAGGGGTGGTCGTTTGACCGCGGACCCATAGCGGATGCAGGCAATGAGGCAGTGATCGCTGAGATCCTGATTGAAAACAGTGGAAGTGTATTTGGAGGGCAAGTTGGTCAGGATGATATCTATGAGGGTGCCCATGTTTACGGATTTAGGGTTGTACCTGGGGGGTTCCTTGATGATTTGTGTGAGATTGAGGGCATCTAGCTTAGATTGTAGGACTGCCGGGGTGTTAAGCATATCCCAGTTTAGGTCACCTAACAGAACGAACTCTGAAGCTAGATGGGGGGGCGATCAATTCACAAATGGTGTCCAGGGCACAGCTGGGAGCGGAGGGGGGTCGATAGCAGGCGGCAACAGTGAGAGACTTATTTCTGGAGAGATTAATCCTTAAAATTAGAAGTTCGAACTGTTTGGGTATTTGCAGGCTATCTCTGCAGTAGATTACAACTCCTCCCCCTTTGGCAGTTCTATCTTGACGGAAAATGTTGTAGTTGGGTATGGAAATCTCAGAATTTTTGGTGGCCTTCCTAAGCCAGGATTCAGACACGGCAAGGACATCAGGGTTGGCGGAGTGTGCTAAAGCAGTGAGTAAAACAAACTGAGGGAGGAGGCTTCTGATGTTAACATGCATGAAGCAAAGGCTTTTTCGATCACAGAAGTCAACAAATGAGTGTGCCTGGGGACACGCAGGGCCTGGGTTTACATGCTGGTTATAATGGGTGAGGTCACCGAGTGTGTGGGAGGTGGGACAAAGGAGGTATCAGAGGTATGATGAGTGGAACTAGGGGCTCCATTGTAAACTAAACCAATGATAACTAACCTAAACAACATTATACAAGGCATATTGACATTTGAGAGAGACATACAGCGAGGCATAAAGTAATCACAGGTGTTGATTGGGAGAGTTAGCTAAGACAACAACGGGTAAGACAACAACAGCTAATCAGCTAAAACAACAACAACAGGTAAAATGGCGATGAATGGGCAGAGAGGGTCGGTTAACTACACACAGAGCCTGAGTTCGCGGCTGGGGCCGACAGATAAACAAAAAATAAACAGAATGGAGTACCGTGATTAATGGACAGTCCAGCAGGCATCAGCTATGTAGCCAAGTGATCATAGGGACCAGGGGGCAGCAATAGATGTAACAGGGAAGCCGCGGAGTAGTCGCTAATACGCTAGCATGCGGGCGACACAGCGTTTCAAGTTAGTAGCCCGGGGCTAGTAGAAGCATCTATGAGACTCGTAATTGAGCTCAGGTGCAGCCTGTTTCCATTGATTATCCTGAGAGGTTTCTACAACTTGATTGGAGTCCACCTGTGGTAAATTCAATTGATTGGACATGATTTGGAAAGGCACACACCTGTCTATATAAGGTCCCACAGTTGACAGAGGTCCCACAGTTGTCCATAGAGCTCCGAGACAGGATTGTTTTGAGGCACAGATCTGGGGAAGGGTACCAAAACATTTCTGCAGCATTGAATGTCCCCAAGAACAGAGTAGCCTCCATTAATCTTAAATGGAAGAAGTTTGGCACCACCAAGACTTTTCCTAGAGCTAGCCGCCCGGACAAACTGAGCAATCGGGGGAGAAGGGCCTTGGTCAGGGAGGTCACCAAGAACCTGATGGTCACTCTAACAGACCTCCACAGTCCCTCTGTGGAGATAGAAGAACATTCCAAAAGAACAACCATCTCTGCAGCACTCCACCAATCAGGTCTTTATGGTAGAGTGGCCAGACAGAAGCCACTCCTCAGTAAAAGGCACAAGACAGCCCGCTTGGAGTTTGCCAAAAGGACTCTCAGACCATGAGAAACAAGATTCTATGGTCTGATGAAACCAAGATGGAATTTTGGCCTGAATGCCAAGCGTCACGTCTGGAGGAAACCTGGCACAATCCCTACGGTGAAGCATGGTGGTGGCAGCATCATGCTGTGGGGATGTTTTTCAGCGGCAGGGACTGGGAGATAGAGGAAAAGATCCTTGATGAAAACCTGCTCCAGAGCGCTTAGGACCTCAGACTGGGGAGAAGGTTCACCTTCCAACAGGACAATGACCCTAAGCACACAGCCAAGACAATGCAGGTGTGGCTTCTGGACAAGTATCTGAATATCCTTGAGTGGCCTAGCCAGAGCCCGGACTTGAACCCGATCGAACATCTCTGGAGACTTGAAAATGGCAATGCAGAGAAATAATGGGAGAAACTCCCCAAATACAGCTGTGCCAAGCTTGTAGCGTCATACCCAAGAAGACTTGAGCCTGTAATCGCTGCCAAAGGTGCTTCAACAAAATACTGAGTAAAGGGTCTGAATACTTATGTAAATGTCATATTTCTGGGGGTTTTAAATAATAAATGTTATTTCCTTTTTTATTATAAATTTGCACAAATTTCTACAAACTTATTTTTACTTTGTCATTATGGGGTATTGTGTGTAGATTGACGAGGAAAAATAACTATTTAATCAATTTTAGAATAAGGCTGTAACGTAACAAAATGTGGAAAAAGTCAAGGGGTCTGAATACTTTCCAAATGCACTGTAGCAATGATAGGAGAGACCATTCAATTTATAATCAAGCCGAGTGACTTGGTGTATATGTAACCGGTGCTGTACTGCACTGCTGTAACTCTGCGTTGTGTGTGGTTGATTGAGACTATAGACGTGGACTTTGGAGATCAGGTAGTTTTAATTAAGCAGAATTCACTCTCTGCATCCTGCATRTGCATCCAAAAGAAAATAAAACATTTGTAGAGCACATGCGTTCTGCGAATCGTTGCCTCTTTCTCTCATAGTGCATCAAAATGATTTTCGAATACAAAAATTAGTACAGCCTCTTCTTATTATGCATCAACACATATCATATTTGACATAGATAAAACCACATGCCTGCAACCAAAAGAAAATCAAACATTTGTAGAGCACATATGTTCTGCGAATCATCGCCTCTTTCTACAACAGATGCACAATACAAGGGACTGGGATCATTCGAGGAGCCATGGTTCACACATACAATAGTCAGCTAATACCGTAGCTAGCTATTAACCACATGTTGAATTCAGAATGTTGATATCATCCTACAAAGTACAATTACAAGTGCATCTTAACAATACCATCCACTTATGAGTAACCTCTAAATATACATTCATGAACAAAACACTGTGTGTATGACTTTGTGCTTAAAATAATCAAACTTTTCTGAAGACGGCAGAAAAAGCGTGCCTACCTCTCATAGTGCATCAAAATGATTTGAGCACGAGCACGCAGGGCAAAACGTAAGTACACACTCCCCTACTCCCAGGATGCAGGCATGCATAATAACAAATCAACATGACATATTAATATATGAACCTGGTGAAATTCACATAGTACTTTAACAACTGTTACATATAGAGAGAAGAGGAGAGGGCCTAGAACCGAGCCCTGGTGGACACCAATAGTGTGAGTACGTGGTGCAGACACAGATCCTTTCCATGTCACCTAGTAGGAGCAGCCTGCCAGGTATGATGCAATCCAAGAGTGTGCAGTGCCTGAGACACCCAGTCCTGTAGAGCCTGACACCTCGATCACACCGACAGTGTCATTACATTTTGGTACACCAGAAACACATTCATGTTCAATGGAATGCTGCGTTTGCCTTGCAGCATTGCGTTGCAGAGGCAGTTACAGTGCGTTCTGTGTGGTACATAGGTTTGATTTATCGAACGTATGCGTCAAACTGTATGTGTAGACAGCTTGACAGAAATGGTAGCAGAAGGTGAATGTTGAACTTTTGTTGCACACATATCCAGATGATGCTGCATACCATTTTATACAATGACGCTGTAGGCTACAGCTATTGTATGCAGTAATCATGTGCCAGTGAACCTGAACTTGAGTCATACTGTTAGCACTGAGGTGGTTTGCCCTTGTAGGAAGTCCACTGTGTGCAGCTCACCCTGTGCTATCAGCTCAAACATAAATATCACTGGCATGTCTACCTCTGATAAACTTCCAAGTAAAACAACAAAAACAATCAAGAATCTCAGAAAACTTTTCAAAAATATGCCCAGATTAACATATGTAGCCTAAGAAACAAGGCTCATGAAATCGATAACTTGCTAGTAACAGATAACATCCATATACTGAAATTCACTTAGATAATACCTTTAATTATACAGTGGTAGCAATTCGTTGTGCGTGGCCACACATGTACACATAGATTTTGGGTTATAGATGTGTGGTAGTAGAGTAGTGGCCTGAGGGCACACTCCATAATAAATACAAATACACACAATTAATGCTGATACGATCAGCATCTCCCTCACCAGTTTCCGCTGAATACATTTGTAGGCCTTTTTTCGCCGTGCGTGGTCACTCCTAGGGCGCGAAGCAGCGCGGAGCAGTGGTGCCACCCACAGAGGTATTCTGCAGGGAGTAAAGGAGAGAAGCAGTTAAGGATGGAAAAGAGAGAGGAGTAATTAGACTACACAATACACATGGACAGACCATAGTTGCAAGAGTTGGCCTATATTGAAAGCAAATCACCCTTCGGTAGTATATCAAGTTTTACCCAAATGTCTGGCAGTGAGTCATGTAGGTGTCCATGGTTGTCACGGAGTAAGCGTGCATTTTCATATACTAATTTAAAAGCATGTTATTGTCCCTTGACCCTTTGATGACCCACACAAATGATAGGGCTGATTTTTAAAATGGATGAAACCACCCCTGAACACAATGTGTCATATACTGAATTAAACTATTCTTGTTTTAAATAAACTCGGGATTTGTCATTTGAAAATATTGCAGTATGAGATAACCGGCTGCGGGACAGCAAGATGTGCCTTGCACGTGCCTCAAACCGAAGCGCATCCATTTGTGGCGCGAGATTTCAATCCGAAAGGATCAAAGGCACGGTGCAAATGTTTTGAAGTCTGTCAAGCCGCATTCACCGAACCTCTTTGACACATATGACCACACCTGTCTCATCTCTGCTAGGGACGGGAACTCTCAGTGAAGATGATGAAACATATACAACAGGTGAATTTTTTTAAATATAAAGATAAGCCGAAATTGACAGCTTTCTCTTGTCTAGCTAGCTAGCTAGCCACAGTTTTCACTTCCATGCGGCTAGCTAGCTAGCTACCGCCACACAACCAACCTCTAGTACGGGAAGATGTGTTATTTTCTTCAGCTATCACAATGTGTCTTTGAGTTTACTTATCCCAAATAATAGTTTTGTGTTAGGTTTTACGATCACTGATGTTACTTGCCCGTTGGGGGAGAGAACGGCTAGAAAAGTCCTTAGTCGTAGATGGAGGGGGACTACTGGTCCTGTTGTGGGCCGCGCCCGGCCAGCCACCCAGCGACCAGGTGGTCAACTGCACAGGTATGGACAGGTCTTAATTACCTAGAAACTTTTATAAATCATGAAAAAAACATGAGGTTAGACTAGCCGTGGGTCTAGCTAATGTGTTATTTGTACAGTTGCAGTTGCAGGACCCTGGTGCTCAGGAGTCACAGTGGAAGAAATCCAACAAGGTGGGTTCTGAACTAGGAAGGGTAGGAATAATTTAGACACATGGTAGTACTTGTAGTACACAGAAGGTTGAGGTAAGTTGGTCCTGTTTTGTGTTGACTTAGGGTCAAACACACACACACACACACACACACACACACACACACACACACACACACACACACACACACACACACACAATCAACTCACAACTGTGCCCACAGCTTTGTGCATAGGCTCTTTAGTATATGTGCGAAGTCATGCCCTTTAATGTGTCTTGGCTTTCTGTCTTTTTCCCAACTGAGTTCCTGTGTTTATGTTCCTCTCTAATGGATTGTGTTAGAGTTCTGGCAGAGACTGGGCCCCTCTGCCTCCCCCTGCCCTGCCCCTGACCCAGAGGAACTGTGTGCCTTTACCAAAATCTACGGCCCTCTCCACTTCCTTCTGTCCTTCCAGGTGGGTGAACTACAGTACCCACCAGGCTTAGCCACACGTACACCCTGTTGGTCAGCAAGTCAGTTGACAATAGACAAGAGAGTATCTCCACAAAATAGTGTACTGCACAATTTTAATTTTAGCCACCACACAGAGCACAGTGGGCAAACTAAAGTAACACAATGGAAAGGTGTAACACTTGAGTGGGGTATGTGTCCTTTATTCTCCAGATCAGTGAAGTGAAACTGGACAGGTGTAAGGTGTGGTCACACACAGAGGGCTTCTTGCACAAACTGAGCCTGACTAACGCAGGGGTGAAAATTCACCTCAAATTGAAATTGGAAGGAGAAACATACCAGAGAATTTTTAGGTATATTCTCATTCTATTATTACTGCCACTGAATATATTTCATGTGTGTGTATTGTGGAATAATATTATGTTATTCATGTGTTTTACTCTGGTTTTTCTTAGTGGGAAGGCAGAGAGACTCACCCTGAAGGACCAGACTGTGATCATGGACGTTGCTTCTTCTATCACGCAGTCAGCATTACTCCCATGTCTCTTGTCATCGTATAGGTTGGAGAAACAGTTGACCTCTTTTATTCACAGTACATCATATTGTAATTATGTGCGTGTGGTGTGTGTGTCTGTGTGTTGGTCCTGTAGGCCTCCCATGTCAGTAGGAGCAGGCCTGTGGTGCCAGCGAGTCCACCCTGTATTAGGAGGTGGGTTACCTCTACTTATCCCACCTGAGGCCATGGAGAGAGGCCTGTATGGGGAGCTGCACCTCCTACCAGTCACTGTTCTCACCCCCTGTGTGTTGCAGTATCCTAACCTGGCAACCAGAGTCACACGTATACAGATATCCTTTATCTATCACACACACACACACACACACCTTCCCTCTCATTCCTGTGTTATGTCTTGTGTGTTATATATTCATATCCCCTTGCCTTGGGGGCTAGTTGTTTAGATAAGGCCGTTTGAAATATGTCTGAGTAGTGACAGTAGACCCTTATTCCTACTGAACCATCAGTCTTTAACCCCAGTGGTACGTGCTGCTGTACAGCCCCAGTAACCTTCCCCTGCTGGGGCCCTCAGCCTTCCTACAGCAGCTGCCTGCCTGTCTGGCCCTGGAGGGGCTGGGTCTCTCTGGGCTTACCTGTACCCCAACACACTCCACCACCTCAGGTACTGCGATGAGCAAAATATTAAATAATATATCACATTTGATTTGTTTATCTAGTGATGATAAAGTGTTTTATATAAATATATATTTTATCTAAGCATATTAGATAAAGTTATAACATAGAAACAATGTAAAACATGTCCTGATACACAGGTTAAATACCTACTCCTTGCAGTGAGGGATTGAGTCAGGTTTGGACAATTGTTTTGCTAATACTGTTCAGTATTTGTATTCACCAATGACTATATGGGGCATGAACTACATTTCCATAATTTAGCATTGAATAGGCGTGACTATGCAAAGATGTGTTCAGTGCATGTTGCCTATTATTATCATCAGCATGACCTAAATATTTAGAAATGACATCCAGTCCACTGAACACAGCTTGTTATGTATGCATTATTATGTTCAGACTAGGGCCTTGCTGACAAACTCATTTACTGTGTGATGACGCTAACAATCCATCTGCTAATTCCAAACAGCCATTCTTTCAACACTGTCTTACATTAACATTACTTTGCTACCACCTCTCAACAGATTCACTCTGCAGTGACACTGTGTACAGTATAGACAGAGCACAGTGTCAGGAAACTGAGCAAGAAGGGATCCCCGCTGTGGATCAGAACCTCTCTCTGTTCCTGTTCCTCCAGCACAGTGACCCCTTCCACTCCCAGCTCTCTGACTTCATGGGTGAGGAAATAACCTCAACAAACAAAAGCGCTGCTTTAAGTACCCTGACTGATAAAGCTGTGGTTCACTCAAGGAGAAAATGAGTTTATGTCTTACCACAGGCTTGTTTTACTCAGTGTCAACTCAATATGATTTAACAGACAGTTAAAGTTACAGCTCACTGTGCTCAGGAGGTAGAAAGCAGACCACAGTCAAACTCCTGTTTGTCTCTTAGTTTAAATGATTGGAGTGGAGTTTAAATTTAAAACCCAATGTTGCATTATAGTGTTCTGATGTTATAAGTAATCAAAAGAACAAAACCGTTGAAGTGGCATATTTGTGATTACCCATAAACCACATGCTTACCTGTCAGCACCCTTTCTTTAGAAGACCAATTCAGTGACCTCATTGTTATTTTAATTGTGCATTCTGACATTCGAAGCAATTGTGGTTCACTCCAGGGTGACATTGAAATATCAATTTACATTGTCTCTCATCTCATCACAGTGGTTTGGCTGAAAGTTTCATGTCTTCCTACAGCCAGCGAGGAGCTGTTAGAGCTCCACCTGGAGGATGTGTTGAGGTACAACAGGGAGGCGGTGACAGCAGCCCTGAACACACTGCTGCAGAGCATGCTGAAAGACCAGCAGCTGAGAGACCAGGCAAGTGCTCTGTACTTAAAGTCTATACACACTCACTGACTTACCTACGCAGGCACACACACACACACACACACACATACACATACACAGGGTAAAGCACTATGTACTCTGACTATACACATTGCACAAAATTCACTATCAGAGATTCTCTTCTAATCATTATATGTATGGCATTTCCCAAACCTATGTACATGTTTGGACGATTTTCTGTCTCTCTGCATGTCTCTCTGTCTGTCTGTCTCTCTTGCCTGTCTGTCTCTGTCTGGTTTTCTCTCTGTGTGTCTGTCAGTATCTGCTTACCTGTCTGTCTGTCTCTCTGTCGATATGTCTGTCTCTGTGTGTCGGCCTGCCTGCCTGCCTGTTGGTCTGCCTGTCTCTGTCGATCTGCCTGCCTGCCTGTCTGTTGGTCTGTCAGGCTCAGGAGAAGATGTGCTCTGCCCTGGGGGTGATGCTGAGATCTATAGGCTGTGTGGTGAGCAGCAGCACCAACATAGAGTTCAGAGCTGCCTGTCTGGACCGCATGATGGTAGCTACATAACTACTGCAATTACTGTACTGTGAAAGAGCCTAAACAATACATTTTGATCGATTTCACAGTATATGACTGGTGACTCTGTGTGTGTGTGTGTGTGTGTGTGTGTGTGTGTGTGTGTGTGTGTGTGTGTGTGTGTGTGTGTGTGTGTGTGTGTGTGTGTGTGTGTGTGTGTGTGTGTGTGTGTGTGTGTGTGTGTGTGAGCTGTCAGCCTCTCTCCATGAGTCTCTACAGAGAGTCACAGCTGGCCGTGTAGTGCCTAGTGGCAGGTGTTACTGGGGACAGGTCAGTGGGATGTGAATCCAGGGTGTTGAGTCCAGTGTATTATACTAGGGCCCTGTGTTTTGCACAATCATGTGACATGGCAAGATTTTATCCTGTATTTTAAGCCTTATCCAGAAATTTGAATTACACCAAAAAATAAAGCAATTGTCTGAGGATGGTGCTGGACCATCTGACATACAAAGAAAAGGGGACAGTGATGAAAAAGCTTTAAATAAAGGTTGAAATCCAGGCATGCCACTTATGATACAGTATTTGTGGAAGTCCACTAATAAATTATGCCATGTAAACAATGTATAATATGATATATTGTGTTATGATAAGTGGCCAAGTCTAACACTATGGTTGTGTTACTGCTTTGAAATGTTCTAGATTGTGCTGGACTTGAGTTCAGTATTATAAATACCCTTGTAGCCGTGGCTAGGGTATGTGAGCATATGATTTACTAGTCCTGTGTTTACCACTGTGTTCCTTAGGCGGACACACTCACCTGCAGCAGACCTTCCAAGAACTTTGCAAGTGGGAATGAAATCTGAACATGCTGTTTCGTGCTCTTGTATCATAACAGTCAATTCATTGTATTTGTTTTGTATTATATATTGTGATATTTATTAAGTGCGATATAAATATGTATGTTTCTATGATATGAATGTAAATTAAAACTGGAAGACACAGCGAGACATACTTTTTTTCTCTGTATTCATGTATTTTATGTATTTAAACATTAAGCGTCACTATCAAAATAAACAGTAGATGGCAGTGCAGCTTGGCAAATACACCTAGCGCATCGTTTTGTAGCTCTAGGGTTTGATCTGTGACGTCTAATCCGGCCGCCAACATCTGCGACGAATTTTCGCGGCAAAATCGATGAGAAGTGTACGGAAAGGTAATGGTAGTTTCCCGACTGCTATTGTTATTATTAATCAAGTTATTGTTGGTTGTCGTATAACTTGTTAGCTAGTCAACGTTTAGTTGGTTGTTCGCGTATTTGGGAATCATAATGATGTCTGAAGTGGTAGCAAGGCTGTGAAAATGGCTAGTTAGCAGGCTTTTTAACTATCACAACATTGTTCTTGGCAGCAGTTGGCTGATTTATCTTGTTTTATTTGTAGTTTTTTTTCCTTATCAGATATTCCACACGTAAATTGGCTGAGTTAATTTGTAAAACAATGGCATTAGTAAATGCAGATCGAATCGAATCGGAGCTGAACATTTTCGACATTGTTTGTGGAGAKGACATATTGGACAAGAGTAAGTGCAATTTTCTTCTTCCCTCGGTCTTATCCCATTAAGCAAACAAACTTGCTAATGTTTTGTTAGCCAAATGATCAGTGATCTTGGCATAATTTCTACTTATTTTCCAGTGTTGGAGCAGTGTCTGTGCAACAGGTTGCAGGGGGATGAGATAGTTCTGGAGTGGGTGGCTTTCAGCACCACCAAGGGAGGATTGAAACTCAGTTTGAACACACTGGATCAGTTTGAGCATGAGGTGGGAGAAAGACACATGACCCCTTTCTCACTCTCACACACTCGCTTGGTGTTCATTGTTGCATGTCTGATCTTGGGCTGCTGCAGGTTCTAAACAAGAAATACAAGGCCAAGCCGGCCATCGCAAAGCGAGAGGAATCACACAACAGAACCAGGGATATCAACTCGCTGCATGACCTGTATCCTCTACAGTTTATACACACACAATCTCTATCTCAGTGTTAAATGTTTCGCTTAGGATTGCTGAAGAAATATTCCAGTGTGTGTTTATATGTTAGACAGTTTGAACAATACAGGACTTTATCTGGTGCTGTCCCTTAACTTTGCCTTTCCAGAATCAAAGCAGAAGAAGAAGAGGAGAGTCTTCTGGACTCCTATTCCACCCCAGCTAAGGTATTTTACACATACACTCACTGGACAGTTTATTAAGTACATCCATCTAGTAACGGGTTGGACATCCCCTTCACCTCCAGTGGTGTGCCTAATAAACTGTCTGTTGAGTGCATGTCTCTGCAAATGTTACTTTCAGTGAGGTGTCTGTCTGTTGATATGTGTTGTACAAAGCATTACCTCTGCTCTGTATTTTTAGGGTTCTCAGAAGCGTGCCCTGACCACCCCAGAACACCCCCAGTCTAAGAGGAGTGCAGCTCTTATAGCCAGCCCTGGCCTGCTGCTGTGCTCAGCCAGCTTCTCCCCCAGGTACA
The DNA here is from genome assembly GCF_002910315.2 of Salvelinus sp. IW2-2015. Taxonomy (NCBI): domain Eukaryota; kingdom Metazoa; phylum Chordata; class Actinopteri; order Salmoniformes; family Salmonidae; genus Salvelinus; species Salvelinus sp. IW2-2015. The sequence continues at coordinate 167,136 of NW_019942855.1, read as the reverse complement.
CCACACACAACTACATACACTATATATACAAAACTGTGGACATCCCTTCAAATTAGTGGATTCTGCTATATCAGCCACACCTGTTGCTGACAGGTGTAAAACAATCGAGCACACAGCCATGCAATCTCCATAGACAAACATTGGCAGTAGAATGCCCCCACTGAAGCTCTTACTTTCAAAGTGGCACTGTCATAGGATGCCACCTTTCCAACAAGTCCGTTCGTACAAATTTTGCCCTGCTAGGGTTGCCCCAGTCAACTGTAAGCGCTGTTATTGTGAAGTGGAAATGTCTAGGAGCAGCAACGGCTCAGCCGTGAAGTAGTAGGCACACAAGCTCACAGAACGGGACCTTGTGAGTGCTGAAGCGTGTGGCGCGTAAAAATGGTCTGTCCTCGGTTGCAACACTCACTACCGCGTTCCAAACTGCCTCTGGAAGCAACTTCAGCACAATAACTGTTTGTCTCGATATTCATAATTCAAAAGGCACTCGCACATCTGAGCTGTCTTTTTTGCAGGTGCATGGTAACAGTTGAATAAAATGAGAAAAAATAAGAAACCTGCACACTGCTCTTGATAGTATCACTGCTCTTTAATAAGCTTTACGTGAGGCGATACGTAAAGCTTATTAAAGAGCAGTGATACTATCAAGAGCAGTGTGCAGGTTTCTTATTTTTTCCCGTCTGGAAATTCCTGAAATGGGTTTCCATGGCTGAGCAGCCGCGCACAGGCCTAAGATCACTATGCGCAATGCCAAGCTTCTGCTGGAGTGGTGTAAAGCTCGCCACCATTGGACTCTGGAGCAGTGGAAACGCGCTCTCTGGAGTGATGAATCACGCTTCACCTTCTGGCAGTCTGAAGGGTTTTGCGAATGCCAGGAGAATGCTGCCTGGCCCAATGCATAGTGCCAACTGTAAAGTTTAGTGGAGGAGGAATAATGGTCTGGGGCTGTTTTTCATGGTTCTGGCGCCGTCCCTTAGTTCCAGTGAGGAGAAATCTTAACGCTACAGCATACAATGACATTCTAAACGATTCTGTGCTTCCAACCTTGTGGCAACAGTTTGGGGAAGCCCTTTCCTTTTTCAGCATGACAATGCCCCCGTGCACAAAGAGGTCCATACAGAAATGGTTTGTTGGGGTCATTGTGGAAGAACTTGACTGGCCTGCACAGAGCCCTGACCTCAACCCCATCGAACACCTTTGGGAAGAATTGGAACGCCGACTGCGAGCCAGGCCTAATCGCCCAACATCAGTGCCCGACCTCACTAATGCTCTTGTGGCTGAATGGAAGCAAGCCCCCGCAGCAATGTTCCAACATCTAGTGGAAAGCCTTCCCAGAAGAGTGGAGGCTGTTATAGCAGCAAAGGGGGGACAAACTCCATATTATTGCCTGTGACTTTGGAATGAGATGTTTGACGAGCAGGTGTCCACATACTTTTGGTCATGTAGTGTACATGGATACACCGCTACAATCATCTGTGAATACACACACACTCACCCTTGCCTTATCCCCAAATGTGTCCTCCTCCTCTCTGCAGTGCGACCCCTTCTCAGAAGTACAGTCAGCGTGGAGGTCGGGGGGAGGTGGTGTCTACATTTGGGGCCATCCAGGGCACACGTTGGGCGGGGAGGAAAGGGCAGATGAATGGGGTTCAGCTGGAGCTCCTAGAGGGATCAGAGGACACTCTGATTAACAACTACAAGTACATGTTCCAAAGGCTGAGGGACGTCCGCAACGGTAGGCAACCAAACTACAACTGCGATAGTTATTTTAAACATCTTTATTGGATTATAGTAGGATTGTGATTACACAACTACTTCCTTATTCCTCATCCTTCATTCATCTTGACTGTTAGATCAGTAGTGTTGTTTTTGGACTTTCTATTGAATATTTTTATTTCCCGACGTGAATGTTGTCTTTTGTCTTTGCCAGTGTTGACCGAGAAGATTGAGGAGCTGGGAGAGGAACTGAGGACAAACTTCAACATAGAAGAGTTCTCCCCTGTGTCTCTTCCTGCTCAGGTACTTACAGGCAGCTCACTGCCTACCATTCACTCTCACACAGTATGTTCCCTCCTGTTCCCCCTGTTACTTTCACTGCTGTGTGTGGGGATGTGTGTTAATTTCTCTTCTCTCTCTCTGTCTGTAGGACAGTGTGACTGTACTGGGACAGGTGTGCTGTGACAGTAATGGGAAGCTTAACTCTCAATCAGTGCTGTTGGAGGCAGGGCCTGATCAGGGTGGGCGGCAGGTGCCAGTAGACCTGTCTGAACTCAGAGAATACTCACTCTTCCCTGGACAGGTGGTCGTCATGGAGGGGATGAATACCTCAGGGAGGAAGTTTGTGGCATCTAAACTCTTTGAGGTCAGTGGGATTCTTCTAAAACACCTTTGTTTAATTTCCTGGATCCTGATCAAGCCCATTCCAGGACTAAAAGCTCTGTTGGAGATTCTCAAGCTGACCACTATGACTTCTAAGTTCTTGTTTAATTGTTTGATATTTTCAATCTCTTAGGGTGTCCCTCTCCCATTCTACTCTACTCCCATCAAACAGGAAATGGACATGGACATTCCTGATGGTAAGGAAGGGAACTGAGTATGCACCACACACACTTAAACACCCTAACGTCCCTGCTCTAACACAGTATCAGAGCAGCTGATTGTAGTGGTGACCTGTGGCCCCTACACCCCCTCTGACAGCTCTCTTAGACCCCCCTCCCTAACGTCCCTGCTTTCCCACAGTTCCAGAGCAGCTGATGGTGATGGTGGCCTGTGGTCCCTACACCCCCTCTGACGGCCTGACCTTTGACCCCCTGGTGGACCTCATCAACGTCATCGCCAGGGACCGCCCTGACGTTTGCATACTGGTCAGTAGAATTGACATGTTTTCACGAGGTCACACTCACTCATTGACACACTTTTTTGCTCTTTGGCTGAAGTTTGTATGTTTGTCCCTCACATCTCCTCTCTAACCCACAGCTGGGACCCTTTGTGGACTCCAAACATGAGCAGATAGAGGTACCTTTTCATTCTCTCTGTCTTGGCTACTGACTCAAGTTATTTTTCAATATCTAGGATGTTGACTTGCATTTTATATCAGAAGTTGATTGTTTTTTCTTTCTTTGTGTGTGACAGAAATCTCTGGTGACGGAAACGTTTGATGCCATCTTCTCCAGATGTGTGGGAAGCATTGTGGAAGGCACCAAAGGGTAAATATGACTATATATTTACCTATTTACTACACTGTTACTACACCCACACTGCTTCATTTGACCCCCTACATACCAACCACATTAGCTCAAACTCTTCCCTTGCTGTTGTAAACACAGTTCTGCTTCCTCCTCAGAGTTGGATGTCGGTTGGTATTTGTTCCCTCCCAGAGAGATGTCCACCATCACTTCATTTACCCACAACCCCCTTTCATCCTGCCGGACCTCAGCAAGGATGACGCAAAGGTGAAATGGCCCACGTGATGTCATTCAGAACTGAGACACCTGCTGTCACTCAGAAAATAGAATGTTTTATCATACAAAAAGTATTCGGTCATAGAAAAACAGTATGCTTTACTTCAACGTTACATTTGGGGTTTTTCCATTGGCTCTTCAGCGTGTGACCCTGGTGCCTGACCCCTGCACCCTGCTCATCGATGGTGTGACCTTTGGCCTGACCTCTACAGACATCCTTTTCCACATGGGAGCAGAGGAAATCAGCTGGTGAGTGCATGTGTGTTCGGTTCCAAACCTCTACATTGTATCTCGTTGGTGTTCACAGATGTATGTTGCTTAACATGACTGATCCTTCGATCAAAGTGTTTATGAGGTGATACTGTTCTGTGTTTCAGTGCCTCTGGCTCGGACAGATTCTCACGCATCTTGAAGCATATGCTGACCCAGAGAAAGTGAGTGAGCGCAGGGACAGAGGGGTCTAAGGGATTGATTGATTAATTAATTACATTTAAATTTAAGAACACAATACAACCACAAATGTGGATACAATGCATAACATGTTTTGTCTAGGATAACACAAATAACTTATTTCCATTGTGTTCAAAAATATCAAACATGTTACACATTAGGAGATAAAGCTGAATTGTAGGTAACATGACATGGCCAAAATAACGGGGGGAGTGTTTAGCTTAAAGGGCATAGATTCCACACTACTATCCTGTGTCCACACAGTCATTATTTCACTTTCTGGCTATTGTTCTTGGACTCGTTTGAGGGCAAGAATAATTAATTTCTTCCCTGTTCTGTGTGCAATATATAGCTACTACCCCTTGTACCCGCCTGTGGAGGAGGTGAACATGGACTATGAGAAGTTCCAGGGTTACGGCCAGATGCCCCTCAGTCCCGATGTGCTCATCGTCCCCTCCGAGCTACGCTTCTTCATCAAGGTGAACAACATAGCTGGTTCACACAATGGAAACGCTCTCTCTCTTTCCATCTTTCTCGCTCTCTCACACACATATTTACAATGAAGCTTAAATTTTTTTTTCTTTTTCGCAGGATGTGATTGGCTGCGTGTGTGTCAATCCTGGACGCCTGACCAAGGGCCAGGTGGGAGGGACTTACGGCAGGCTGCTCATCCAGAGGAGCTCCACATCGATAGATGGGAAGAGAGTCAGTCCCTGTGTGGCCGGCCAAGTGGTCAAGATCTAAGCTGATTGAAGATTGATTTCTGTCCCTATCTCTCTCATCTTCATATTACAAAAGTATCTATTCTACAACGACTATTAATGTAGCTAGCTGCTTACTGTAATTTAATTGGATAATTTGCTCAGTCCTGTATGTGTTTGGTATTCTACTGAATCACTCCTTATTTACAGTGGAGTTTTCCAAAGACATGATGATATTGGGCACTTCAATGATTATCAGTCATCCATTCTGATTCTCACACTATTCTTGTCAATAAATAATTATTTCTCAATCTGCTTATTGTTGTATTTATTTTCAGTTGCCATTGTTCAACCAATGATTTTTCCACTGCAATTTGTTATTTTTTACATGAGAATGCTCAAAAGGGGCCCTTCTATTTTGATAAGGTGAAAACGTATCTTGAACCCAGCTACACGCGCAGGCGCAGAGGACATTTTGACAACTGCACTGAGCAAACATGGCGGCGGCCGTAGATAGTGTTGTGAAAGTGTAAGTTGTACTTTATTTTTTAAACGAGTAGGTGCACTTTACACGTTAAGAGATTTTTGTCCCGACGTAGGAGTTTACAATGTATTGGAAACTATGTAGAACATGACTATTTGCCCAATCTTGACAGCAAAGCGTTGGCTACATGTAGCTAGCCAACTAGCTATGGCTATTGTTTCTCTTGCTAACCAGCTAGCAAGTTTAGCTAGCATATGTTAAACAGCGTTTCAATTGAAAACGATTGTCATTTTAACTTATTGTAGCTGGTTGGATTAGAAGACGGAAGTTCATAAACGGTCTACAAAGATTATGGTGTAAATATAAATTGCACCTAACGTTAACTACGTAGCTACGTAGCTGGCTTTATAGATAGGCCCATCTTTCACTGAGACCAGCGTAGCTAGCTTGCCAACCATTGAAGCGCAGCCTGTCTGCGGTTCTTCATTGTCTACCTGCCGTCTCTGTATTGTTCGCTATAGTAGCCAAGTGTTATCCTGTAATATTACAGTGAACGGGGGGGTCCTGTACAACTATACAGGATTATTCGTTTTGAAATGGTTAGAATAAAGACTATGATAATAATTAATATATAATTAATTAATATAATTTCTAGTCTAGCATGAGTGTGTTTTCTTGTTTCAGGCTCGGGGAGCAGTACTATAAGGATGCTATGGAACAGTGCCACAGCTACAATGCTCGTCTGTGTGCGGAGAGGAGCATCCTTATGCCTTTCATCGACTCTCAGACGGGTGTTGCTCAAAGCAACTGCTACATCTGGATGGAGAAGAGACACCGGAGTGCAGGTCTGTAGCAAAGACGTGCGCACACACATTCACTCCCGCAAAAGCACACTTTAATGATAAACATTTATTAATCTATATATGTTTTGTTCAGGCATGGCTCCTGGGCAGCTGTATAGCTATCCGTCTCGACGCTGGAGGAAGAGACGGCGGTCCCACCCTCCTGAGGACCCCCGTTTGGCCTTCCCACCCATCAAATCAGGTACAATTCCTCATCCTATGGGTTTTTATTATTTGTTCTTTATATGTCAGAGGGCGTAGTGCTGCCTGTTAGTCTTCTGCCTCCTCAGTTTTGAATAAGCCTCTCGGTCTCTCTCTCTCTCTGTGTGTGTGTAGCGGAGCTGGAGCTGGGTCTGAAACGGGATGTTGTGGGAACGGTGGACGGCAGCAGCCTGGAGGCCCTGCTGAAGGGGGAGCCACTGGAGAGGAGGGGCCCGCCAGATCCCCGTGCCCCGGAGGAGAACCCAGCCACACCTGAACCCGTGGCCGCCACAGTCTCCAGCCACACCTCCTCTGGACGCATCCGTAAGGTTAGATGGGACCTCTGTTTTTTTTTTTAAAGCACATTTTACAAACGAGGCTCTAGATTCCTAATACCCTTTACAAAAAGTTTTGTGTTGCTCCCAATGCTCTGTCAGTGCACCTGTCTTATCTTGAACTCTGCTTTCAGAGGGTGCTGGACCACGATGACTACTTGGATGATCTGGATGATGAGGACTTTGAGGATGAGACCCCGAAGAGACGAGGGAAGGGCAAGTCCAAGGGTCGTGGAGTGGGAAATGGAAAGAAGAAAATGGAGGCAGCCGCTGCAGCCTTGGAGGAGCAGGACAAACCATACGCCTGTGACAGTGAGTATACATTTATTTAATCTAAATTCTGTTGTGTGATGACTTACTCCATAATGCTGTGTGTGTTTGCAGTCTGTGGGAAGCGCTATAAGAACCGTCCGGGCCTGAGCTACCACTACACACACTCCCATCTGGCGGAAGAAGAGGGGGAGGACAGAGAGGAGATAGAGTCCCCTCCCCCCCGGCGCCAGCCTGAGGAGCACAAGAGTGAGTCACTGTCTGGAATGATAGCAGCTAGAATCATGAGTCACAGTCTACTATAGAGCTGGTCACATTTCTATTATAGATCTAGAATCACTCCTGCTTATCTCATGATACCAGACCTGAGTCAAATGCATGTCTTAACAGTTTACTACTTCATTTACTACAATGGAATCAATAGAATAGTCCCAAAAGTGCATACCCAAAGCTAAATGAAGCACACCTCAAGAGCGAGTCAAACTATTACAAAGTTAGTCTCTCTACTGTAGTTTCAGTGGGATGTTGGTGTTCTAGGGCAGGTTGAGTGTATTGTCTTTCATTCTCATTGTTCTCCGTTTCCTCTCTTATCCCAGCTCCTAAGAAAGGCCCTAACGGTCTGGCCCTGCCCAACGACTATTGCGACTTCTGTCTGGGAGACTCCGCCCACAACCAGAAGACTGGCCAGTCAGAGGAGCTGGTGTCCTGCTCAGACTGCGGACGCTCAGGTAGGAACCTCCCACCAATGTCCCACATTTCCATTAAAGGGACAGTTCAGGCAAAATCTATATTTGGGTGGAATTACCCTTACCTTAAGTTGTCTGAAGGCCCATGGTGACAGAATCCACAATAATCTATTATTTATTTCTGCCACAGCCAGGAGTTGGCATCTTCAAAATGCATTAATGTAAACAGCTGAACTGATGTTAGCAGTGCTGCACTATAACTCCTTAGTCTGGCTCTGTTTCAGTGTTCTGTGGATGTATTTCAACCTTTATTTACCCAGGTTGGTAAGTCATTGAGAACAGACCTGTGACTGTCTCCCTTCAGGTCACCCGTCCTGCCTGCAGTTCACAGATGTGATGATGGCAGCTGTGAAGACGTACCGCTGGCAGTGTATCGAGTGCAAGTGCTGCAACGTCTGTGGTACCTCAGAGAACGACGTGAGTGCTGCTCCACCTCTGCCTTTTCATACTTCTCCTTTTCTTTGTCTCCTCACACACACTGTTTCTGTCTGTCAGGACCAGCTGCTGTTCTGTGATGACTGTGATCGAGGATACCACATGTACTGCCTCAAGCCTCCTATGACTGAGCCCCCAGAAGGTATGTTAGTCTAACCACAACACATGTACTGCCTCAAGCCTCCTATGACTGAGCCCCCAGAAGGTATGTCAGTCTAACCACAACACATGTACTGCCTCAAGCCTCCTATGACTGAGCCCCCAGAAGGTATGTTAGTCTAACCACAACACATGTACTGACTCAAGCCTCCTATGACTGAGCCCCCAGAAGGTATGTCAGTTTAACAACAACTCCTCTTTGACTTCAATGAAGCCCACATTTACTATGATGATGTTGTACTGGTGAGTTTGCCTGTATTAATCACTCTCTGTCTGTTTCCAGGGAGTTGGAGTTGTCACCTTTGCCTGGCGCTGCTGAAGGACAAGGCATCTATATACAAGCAGCAGAGCCCCACCACAGAGGATGAATAGCGGTTAGTTATGTGTCTTTGGGGCCACCCCAGAGTAACCCACCCTGCCCTCAGCCAGGGAACCCCACCTTATACAACGACAGTAGCCCTCACCCAGGTCCACACCCCCTCAATGACCAGGAGGTAGGGTCTGGTTGGGGACTGGAGAGGAGGGAGTCCACTCACCACCACCCTGTTGGCAAGCCCCGCCCCTTGCTGTCTTTCCTTCTATCATGGCTGTTAACTCACCTGGACTGTTACACACTCTGCAGAGACCACATTAGAAAAAAAGGATTCTCACGCTAACTATTCCCCAACTCAACTCCCCCCCCCCCCCCCCCCCCCCCCCCCCCCCCCCCTCTCCTTTATATGGTGTGGACTGCTAAGACAGGCAGTGTGCTTAATTTGTTGCCAAATTATCTATTTTTACTTCTTAAATGTGTATGGATTTAAGGATTTCAAAATATGATCACATTGAGAGATATTAATAGTGGACTTTTGTCTGTGTACTTCTTTTGGATGTTTTAAAAACATTTATCTCAAAGGTTCTGCAACAACAAAACATTTTTAAAAACCTCTGGTGCCAAGGTCCGTATGTTGTCCCAAATGACACCCTATTTGCTTTACTGTGCACTTCTTTTGACCAGGGTCCAATAGGGTGCCTTTTGGGAGGCAACCATAGTCATTCTATTGTGACTGAATCACATCTTACTGCCGGTCTGATTTTAAACCTAACATTATTGAACATTTGTCAGCTATCATCTTTATGGTTCATGTAGCTGTTCATATCTGTGCCACAATGAGCGAGGCACATTGCATGCAGACTTGCACCTGTACTTGAGTACCACTGCACACACTCACACAATTCTTTACTTTATTTTTTTTACATTTTATATAATCACTTGATATTCCATGGAGCAGGGGATTTTTTTTCTAGTTGAATTTTGTAAAGTACCGGTATATATTAACGTCAATGAGGGGGGCATATTACTCAATTCCAGTACTGTATGACTTTTTCTATTTGTTTTTAGTGACATTGATTTATCTTCTTTTGTGATGTTAATGATCTCCATAGAGTATTTGTTATGGTAAATAATGTATTTTTATTTACTTTTTTTGTATTGAAACTGCTTTTGCCCTATTAAAATGTCCATGTATCTGCTAACAGTTTCTTAGGGAAGCAGACATATAGGAAATTCTCAAGCTTCTGTTCATACAAGAGCAATAGGCACCTCCACAACTTACAAGAAACTCAGGGAGGGAGACTGCAAAAGGGATTATTGCGCAGACTGGTATTTATTGCACTCATTCTCTAAACAGAAACAATGCTCCGAAGTATTTACAGCAATGAAAACAGTGCAATCATCAGTCCAACAGTGAGTGAATAAAACATGCTAAACACAAATGTAACATGCAACAATTTCAAAGATTTTACGAGGAAAGTAGTCAATTTAAATTTGGCTGTGATCTATGGATTTCACATGACTGGGAATACAGATATGCATCTGCTGGTCACAGATACCTATAAAAAAAAAAATGGGCCTCACAATGGGACTAGGATCTCATCACGGTATTTTTATGCATTCAAATTGTCTGTAGCTTATGTCTGCCCATACCATAACCCCACCGCCACCACGGGGCACTCTGTTCACAACATTGACATCAGCAAACCACTTGCCCCCAAAACACCATACACATGGTCTGCGGTTTTGAGACCTGACAGATGTACTGACAAATTCTCTAAAATGACGGAGACAGCTTGTAGTAGAGAAATTAACATCAAATTCTCTGGTGGACATTCCTGCATTCAACATGCCAATTGCACTCCATCAAAACTAGAGACATCTGTGGCATTGTGTTGTGACAACTGCACATTTAGTGGCCTTTTGTCCCCAGCACAAGGTGCACCTGTGTAATGATCACGCTTCTTGATGTGCCACACCTGTCAGGTTAATGGATTATCTTGGCAAAGGATAAAATGCTCACTAACAGGGATATAAACAAAATTTGAGAGAAATAAGCTTATTGTGCATATGGAACATTTCTGGGCTCTTATTTTAGCTTGTGAAACATGGAACCAACACTGTAGATGTTGTGTTTATATTTTTGTTCAGTCTACATACATTAAGAGTCATCCTACAAGCATACAATTATATATGATTAGCAGAGTATGGTTACTGCTGTGGCACTCCTACAAGCAATACAATATTGGGTCTTAAAAGGTCCAATGCATCTGTTTTTATCTCAATATCAAATCATTTCTGGGTAACAATTAAGTACCTTACTGTGATTTTCATTTAAAACAATGGTAAAAAATAGGTTTGGAACTCTATGTAATAGGTCTTTTAAGTAATTTACCGCCTGGTGATACCAGGCAGGCCAAAACTCCATCCCACTGTCTTTTCAAACACCTCTTACACTAAAAGGGCATTATCATACATTTCACAGTATTATTCCAAACTCAGTGTGAAAATATATATAAAAACAGGAAAATCAAGTTTGACTGCACTGGGCCTTTTAACACTTTCACTCTAAGAATATGATTCATCATTGTCATCAAGTAACTATAGATAGAAATTCAATACATTATAAATTCATTGTGTGAAGTGGATGTTCTCGACTGGTCATCTTCGGATATCACACATTTCTCTAGTTGCTCTGTATAAAACTATGTAAAAGATCCAGTTTGAAACATTTATCAAAGATAAAATGTGAGGTTTCCCATCAATAACAATATTCATAAATGTCTCAAATGCAAATTAACTAACTAAATACCCGTACACATACGACTGATAAATAATGTCAACATGTGAAAACATCACATTAAATAGTATCATAATAATCATACTAAAATGTGTGGGAACCTGGCCTACAGTCGCTGGAAGCCGACCGAGCAGAGTAGGAAGATGGCATAGAGCATCATGAGACAGAGACCCAGTCTGCGGTCCAACCACCAACGGTTCAGATGAACACTCAGGACCTGCAGAGAGAGTGATAGAGAGAAATGGAGAAAGAAGTGAGAGGTGGACAAAGAGGATTAGAGCAGCAGAAAAGTACTATATACAGTCTGATTTTGTTATGCAAATAACTTTAAAAGATATTCCAGTGATACTCACAGTGAGGAACACTGAACCCAACAGCAGAACAACTGAATACACCAGGCCTTTACTGTTGATATACACCTGCCAACCATAAAAACAACCTCTTTTTGTAGATGCACATCTGGCAACCTCAAAGACACAACACCTAGCAGCTTTTTGGTAATGAACATTTGTCATCCAGAGCCACACAGAAACGAATCAACACAACAACAAAAACATCTGGCCCTACCACTGATCCGTAGTCGACCACCAGAGTGCGCAGGAACCAAGGGAACCCAAGTCCCAGAAGCACATCGAAGATATTACTGCCAATGGAGTTAGAGACAGCCATATCCCCCATACCTACAATACACACACACACACCATAGTCAAAACAAGGCATACTGTTAGAGACAGGCATGTCCTTCATACCGTACAAAACAAACAAAAAAAGGTTAACGTCACAACACACACAGATTGATTAGAATTTGATTACCTTGTCGTGCGACGATCAGGCTGGCCATACAGTCCGGTACGCTGGTGCCAGCTGCCAGGAAGGTGATGCCCATCACCACCTCAGGGATGCCCAGCGTGTAACTGATAATGGTCACCTGGGAGCATAGAGGGCATTAGGTGACATATGGGATTATAAAGCTGTTACATTCTTATCAACATGATCAAATCCCATTAGACAGCATTGTCCCACCTTGTAACACACAGCGTGTGTTATGTGTAGGAACATGTGTTTGTTTTTATGTGTGAGCTTGTGTATGTGTGATCTGTAGTCATACCATCCAGACCATGAGGTAGGAGAAGACTGCGATCCAGAGTGTGGAGGCCAGGAAGGTCAGGAGGTACCAGCGGCTCCAGCGAGGCAGGACACAGTTGGGTACAGTACAGCAGAGCAGGAGACACAGAGGCCATGACACCAGCCAGCGCACACGCTCACAGTGCCCTCCTGAGGATGGAGGGAGCAGCACCTTGGTTTTTCAATCATCAATCACAAAGTGCAACAGTAGTCACAAAGAGCTTTACAGTAACCTGACCTCAATCTACGAAGAGCTTTACAGTAACCTGACCTCAATCTACAAAGAGCAAGAAGCAGCAGCAAGAAACCTTGAGAGGAACCAGGCTCAATATCATCAGAATATAGCAACAGGTTCCTTGTTTGTAAATGTGTTTGTAAGGTTACGCTCACCTGGGACTATGAAGGGACTGAAGGAGACCTCCTCTTCTTCCTCCAGCTCCTCCTCTTCCTCCTATTTGGGCTGTAACCCCCCTGTATTCCCCTCCAGGCCCCCATCCCTGTCTCCGTCCCCCTCCAGTGGCTGCCTCTCACTGTCCCCCGCTTCACCGTTCTCTATTCCCCATGATGCACCCCCATCTCCCCTCTCCTCCTCTGCCCCACTGTTCCCTATTCCCCATGTGGCCCCATCTACCCCCTCCTCCCCCGCTCCACCGTTCTCCTCCTGGCCCCGAGCCCGGCTCAACCTCTGCCTCTGTGAGTGAGAAGGTAAGAGACAAACTTTATACGTTTTACAGTTTTTATTTGTTAGAGTAGGAGAATGTCACAACTCGAGCATGGCGCAGGAGAACATCCAACAGCACAATGTTGGCATTCAGKATTAAGCCAGAACAGAACAACAGGGATGAAACAAGCATAGTGTGTCTGTTTGTGCTTTGTAATCGTGCATCCAGCAAAAGCTAAGGCATGGGAGTGTTAGGAAATATGCAAAGCATGTGTGTAGGGCTGTGGCGGCCACGGAACCTCGTCAGCCGGTGATGGTCAAGCAAATAACTGTCAGTCTCACGGTAATTGACTGTTAATTAACAAACACATTTAGCATCTCCATGCTTCCAGGCATACTGTAGCCTACAAGTTACTGATGCAGACCTTTGGAACATCTACATTTTAACAAGTCTAATAAATCCATGTAATATAGCCTACACCTTCACAATAAATCCATTATTTATTTTAGACAGGTCTAAAGAAACATGATATGAAGAAAATGTAGTCCATTTCAGGAGAACATACTCTGAGTTGGTCCTTATGTTAGGTCCTGATGTGGCTATGGCATATGGCTGTGAGCTACACTAGTTCATTTAGCAGACTAGATTTGCTTAGAATTCCGTGGCATTATTTTATAGTATGAAGAATACAATAGAACAAAGCTGAATAAAATAGAAAGGATATTTTATCCAAATGATTTGAGGGAGTGCGCACATGCGGCTATTATGTGTTGAGCGGTTAACAAAGAAATAGGTTCTCCTATATGCTTCATTTAGTCTCTCATTCACAATGAATGTTCCATTAGCGGAACACACTACTATCAAAAGTGACACAAATGCGATTATGCATGTAATACTTTTATTATAAAGGTGCATTTTTATGGTGAAAATTATCTTCCCCAAACTTGAAACTCATGCGCTGCTTATGTATCCCAGTTAGGCTCTACACCCGTTGTAAAGCGGATTGATGTGCTTCATTTTAAAGAAGTTTTTTGGCCACTTTAGTTGTGATACAAACCTTATCAAAACATATAGGCCTATGGGCTAGGCTACATGAGGTGTGCGACTATGACTCAAAAAAATAATTTTTTCTTGCCTTAAGATGGGCATCACAAGTGATAATATATAATTCACAAGTGATAAGCTAATATTGTCACCCATCAGACTATTCTTGATTTTATTTTTGTCTTTACATATACGTGTAAAATTCGTTTTGATTTAGAATGGACCATTATCATGCATCTGTCTCGAAACAGGGGCAGGGGGAAGAATACATGTCATCTCTGCACTTAAATAGCAAATAGAGGATACTTTTCCTGTGATTCATTTTCATACCAGCAGGTAGGCTATACTTCTGTTGTAAAGAGAACCAATGTGCTTAATATTTGCTAAATATTAGTAAAGTTGAGAAATAAATATAGTAGGCCTAGCCTATAGAAAGCAGATGGGATCCTCCTCTTTTTATTAGAGGCCATCACTATGTTTTCTCGCCTATAGAAATGATGTGCAACATGAGCTCATTGGCTCTCATGAAGTGTTTGATTAGATTTTTGATTACATTTGCATTGATGTCAGAGTGATTATAGGGACAATAGAGTGCTGAGTACCAGGCAGTTAGCAAGTTTGGTAGGCTACTAATGACCAGCAGAGCTTGGAAAAGCCTAATTACCGTGAKTAAACGGTCACATGGAATTTGACTGCCTTCATTACTCGTGACCGCTGGTGTGGTGGTAATACGGACACCGCAACAGCCCTACGTGGGTGTTTTTTGCACTTCTATAATAACTTCTATAATAACCATGCATCTTTCCATGCTAAGGTGTGGAGACATACTGCTGTGTGTGTGGTGTGTGTTCGTGTGTCCTGTGTACCTCATTGATGACCATGCGTCCTGCCATGCGGAGACGTGTGTAGGGGGGGAAATGTGGGGTGATCAGGAGATGGAGGCTTGCCTCAGAGAAGCTCAGCTGGTGAGGGTGCAGACTCATCAACTCATCCACCATCACTACTGCAGTCTCCTGCCCTGCACACGAATCTGGGAGAGATGTGGGAGGAGGAGAAGGAGGTGGAGAAGAGAGGGAGGAGGAGTAGATAGGGAGGAGGAGGAGAGAGAGAGGAGGAGAAAGGAGAGAGGGAGGAGGTGAGCAAAAGTACGTTTTCAACTGAAAGAGCTACTTTATGTCTGTCTATTTTAGAATCATGATCCAATGGGATATGTTCCATTTGATTGAAAACAATTTGAAGCAATGTGGATATAAGTGTGTCCGTACACACACACACACAAACAATCAGTGGTAGAGACACAAACCGACCTCTCTTCAGCAGCACCATGTCGGTGTCACAGTCGACTCCTCCATGCCCCACTGCGGTGGTCCGTCTCAAGGTACTGAAGCAGGGCTGGCCCCCTCGACCACAGTGCCTCTCCACCCAGCCCGACAGGGGTCTGTTGAACCTACACAAAACACACACACACACAGTATAGCAACCAACATTTGTCATGGATAGATACCTTGCTTGTGCTTATCTGAAGTAAAATGTTGTGGGGTAAGAGGGGGAACTGAACAAATTGTAAACTATAAGAGGCACAGACAAAGTCAGTAACCTACCCCATGACGATAATGTAGTCAGTAACCTACCCCATGACGATAATGTAGTCAGTTACTCACTTCATGATGATAATGTAGACTAGATACATGGAGATCAGTATGATGGTCTCCCACCTACAACAGAGAAAAACTGTTTAAAAGTACAATCTGTATGTATCATCGAGTTATAAATATGTAGAGAACCCAGTCTTGTTAATGGTCCAATGTCCTTACCAAATCACTTTGTCATCATAGATCACCACAATCAGCATCAATATAGACAGGATGTAGTAGAGAGAATCCCGAAGCAGCGGCCACCAGCTCAGCGAGATAGGCTGAGAGAGAACACAACATACTGCTGTACAACACTGCCTGTCTAAATCTAAATCCTGCCATATTGCTTTCACCCGTCTCAAAAAAGTTGAGTAACCTGTCCGGCAAAGATCCCACAAACGCCGATGATGACGAGGATGTTGAAGACAGCCGATCCCACAATGGTGCCTACCCCCAGGTCACCTTTAGTGATGAAGACACCTGGGAGAACAAGAGGTCAACAGCAGTGCATATTGATCCAATCAGTCCAATCGGTATGCATTTGCAGGACCCTTCTGGTGACCTGGGCCATGTTCAGTACAAAAACGTTGTGGAACTTTGCAGATAGATATCCCATGACTAGAGCTGACGTGATTCCTTATTCTATATACCAGAGAAGCATGTTTGTTCTACATCATAGATTTCTATCTGAACGTTGTCCAACGTTTTGTCCTGCTGAACGCGGCCCAGGATTAAGGATGTAGAATACTGACCAATTAAGGAGGTGAAGAGCTCAGGGGCGGAGCTCCCAGCCGCCATGAACGTTGCCCCGGCAACATCCTCACTGAGTTGAAGATTCTAGAAAAGAGGTTAATGGATAAACAGAGAGGCTTTGTAATTAAAACAAACTTCAAACAGTGAAAAGGCAATCAAAAAGTAATGAGGGAAACAAACCGCAGGTTGGCATTTATTGAGATGACATATACTGTACGCAGCAATGCAGAGTGGTCACGAGCTGGCACAGCCACAAAGTCATTAAACCTAACCCAAAACTTGACCCTAACCTTAAAACACACTGCTAACCGTAATGCCTAACCCTAACCTTAAAATAAGACCAAAAAGCTAAATTTTTTACAATATAGRCAATTTTGACTTTGCAGCTGGCCCATCTAGCAGTTCTGCCTCATCTAGCAGTTCTGCCTCTAGGGCAAGACTCATGACAATAAATGTCAACCTGCAAAGAAACCAACAGAAGTGGGAAGGTGTTTTTATTGTCACCTCTGATATCTTCTCCAGTGATGGAACAAAATAGACATCACAGACTATAGCCAGGGCATAGAACATGTAGATCGCCTAGAAAACACAGGAGGAGAAACAGCTTGTCTGTGCACTGAGTTGGATGACATATTGGGGTACTGTTACAGTAGAATGGTATACTACGACAGCATTGTTAAACAACGCAGTAAGCTACATAGAGATCCTATTAAATGACCATATATGCATTCTAATTCCTAATGACATGGTAGGCCACTCACACAGACTACATGGAGAAGAACTGCTCCTTTTCTCCTCTGCTCTGGAGAGAAAATATCTGCTGGAAACTCGTGGATTGCTGAAAGAGAGGGAGAGGAGAGAGAGATTGAGTGTGTTTTCTGAAGAAGGGTTCCAATTCAAGGGAATAAGACAGTTTGTTGCGCTCCAAAACTCTAGCAGTTCTTGAGATTTGAGATCATGTGACCATGTGAGTGTTCCATATCATCTCCTAGCAACAGCCACACAGCTCCTGGTTTAAGTGGACTCTTTAGGATATACAGATCATTCAGGAAAGTATTCAGACCCCTTGACTTTTTCCACATTTTGTGATGTTACAGCCTTATTCTAAAATGGATTAAATTACTTTTTGTCCTCATCAATCTACACACAATACCCCATAATGACAAAACGAAAACAGGTTTTTAGTAATGTTAGCAAATGTATTAAAAATGTAAAACAGAAATACCTTATTTACATAAGTATTCAGACCCTTTGCTATGAGAATCGAAATTGAGCTCAGGTGCATCCTGTTTCCATTGATCATCCTTGAGATGTTTCTGTCGTGTCTTTGGCTATGCCAGATTAATTGCTATGACATACTATTCTATAAAATAATTTCTCCGTAATTAATATTACCTGATTGAACTAATCATGTAAATGTAATTAACTAGAGAGGGACACCACGAAATAATATTTATAGAGCTGTTATCTTCCGAATAAACTCTTAAAGATTTAGTAATATTTTACATCCATAGCAGTCAACATTAATCGTCATTCCTTATTCAGTCTCATCTGAAAGTTGTAAATCCTTGGTTATCTGCAAGAATCCTGGCTAACAAGTTGAATCGGCAATACAAAATTGGGTTTAATTATTTATTTACTAAATACCTAACTAATCACACAGAATCACACATACACAATTAAATCATAACTTGATTACAAATTGCCGTCATAAAGGAAAACGTCCCTAGCGGCGGAATAGATATGACAGCTTGTTACACAAAGGAAAGGGGCTGGGTTTTAGTGAAAGAGCGGGAGACTGGAACAGAGGCGAAGCTGTGCTATCGTAAATACAGTATCTTATGCATTCTAAATTACCGCCATTTGGAAAAGGAAAATGCAATAAATATTTACTCTGCAATAAATATTTACTCTTCAGTAGGTTGGTGGTAGATGGAAGACCGTGTTGCCAAACCGAGTCCTCTGAAGAATGTCTCTGGTGGTCACTGGATACGTTGTAGTAACGTCGTTGTTAGTAGACGGGATACTCTGACTGTCCTTCCTAACCTGCGTTTGTAGCAGCTGTTGCTAACTCAACGGCTAGGAGGTATCACTTCTGTAGTGAATACGAGTTCAAAGTTCATACCATTCACAACCAAAGTTCATGCTGATGTTGGCTTAGTTCTGTAGTTATTATCTGAACCATTCTGACATGGGATCGTCATCCTCATATCCTCGGAACAGAAAGTTATATTTTTGTCAATGGCTTTATATAGTGGAGGGAGAGGGGTGTGTCTGAAAAGTTTGTAACCCATGTCTCTTCACAGGGGCAGGCCCCTGGTTGAGCAGAGGCCCAAACTTATGAAAACCCAAATCTCTCATTTGGAAGATAAAATTACATTTCATCTCTTCACAAATAATTTCATATTCAAGCATTTGAATTAAACAACAATTCCATGTGAATCCGATACCTCTTATGTTTAGACTTTCCACAGTTAGAGTTTATGTCATTCTATCATTGATGAGAATGTGTCAGAGGGCAACCGAACTGACATAATATACCTTAAGTCCACCGCATATGTTCAGTTGTCGGATTACATTTACATTTAAGTCATTTAGCAGACGCTCTTATCCAGAGCGACTTACAAATTGGTGCATTCACCTTATGATATCCAGTGGAACAACCACTTACAATAGTGCATCTAACTCTTTTAAGGGGGGGGGGTGGCGGGGGGGTTGGAAGGATTACTTTATCCTATCCTAGGTATTCCTTAAAGAGGTGGGGTTTCAGGTGTCTCCGGAAGGTGGTGATTGACTCCGCTGACCTGGCGTCGTGAGGGATTACCAGAATATAGTTCATTTCCCCCCAACTTCTGATGTTCCCAGAATCTCTATGTTAACCATGGGGTTTTCTTATGTCACATCAGTAGAGTAGGGAGAGGGAGGAGGGAAAGAGGTATTTATGACTGTCATAAACCTACCCCCAGGCCAACGTCATGATATTTCTATAACTTGGAGTCCACTTGTGGTAAATTCAATTGATTGGACATGATTTGGAAAGGCACACACCTGTCTATATAAAGGTCCCAGAGTTGACAGTGCATGTCAGAGCTTAAACCAAGCCATGAGGTTGAAGGAATTGTCCGTAGAGCTCCGAGACGGGATTGTGTCGAGACACAGATCTGGGGTAGGGTACCAAAACAGCATTGAAGGTCTCCAAGAACACAGTGGCCTCCATCATTCTTAAATGGAAGAAGTTTGTAACCACCAAGACTCTTCCTAGAGCTGGCCGCCCGGCCAAACTGAGCAATCGAGGGAGAAGATGACCAAGAACCGATGGTCACTGACAGAGTTCCTCTGTGTAGATGGGGGAACCTTCCATAAGGACCACCATCTCTGCAGCCCTCCACCAATCAGGCCTTTATGGTAGAGTGGCGAGACGGAAGCCACTCCTCAGTAAAAGGCACATGACAGCCCGCTCGAAGTTTGCCCCTGAGCTCTTCAACTCCTTAATTGGTCAGTATTCTACAACCTTGATCCTGGGCAGCGTTCAGCAGGACAAAACATTGGCCAACGTTCAGATAGATTTCCATGATGTAGAACTAAAATACTTCTCTGGTATATAGAATAAGGAATCACGTCAGCTCTATAGTAGCCATATCTAGGAAAACCAAAGTTCCAAAGGCTGGGCCTAATATAGTGTATAAGAAGTCATACAAAGGGCACCTAAAGACTCTCAGACCATGATAAACAAGATTCTCTGGTCTGATTAAACCAAGATTTAACTCTTTGGCCTGAATGCCAAGTTTCACATCTGGAGGAAACCTGGCACCATCCCTACGGTGAATCATGGTGGTGGCAGTATCATGCTGTGGGGATGCTTTTCAGCGACAGGGACTGGGAGACTAGTCAGGATTGAGGGAAAGATGAACGGAGCAAAGTACAGAGATCCTTGATGAAAACCTGCTACAGAGTGCTCAGGACCTCAGACTGGGGGGAAGGTTCACCTTCCAACAGGACAACGAGCCTAAGCACACAGCCAATACAACGCAGGAGTGGCTTCGGGACAAGTCTGTCAATGTCCTTGAGTGGCCCAGCCAGAGCTCGGACTTGAATTCAATCAAACACCTCTGGAGAGACCTGAAAATAGCTGTGCAGCGATGCTCCCCATCCAACCTGACAGAGCTTGAGAGGATCTGCAATAAGAATGGGAGAATGGGAGACACTCTCCAAATACAGATGTGCCAAGCTTGTAGCATCATACCCAACAAGACTCGAGGCTGTAATCGCTGCCAAAGGTCCTTCAACAAATTACTGATTAAAGGGTCTGAATACTTATGTAAATATGATATTTCAGTGGMTTTTTTTTGTCAGTATGGGGGTATTGTGTGTAGATTGAGGGGGTAAAAACTATTTAATACATTTTAGAATAAGGCTGTAACATAACAAAATGTGGAAAAGGTCAAGGGGTCTGAGGTAGGTTGCATACAGTGCATTTGGGAAAGTATTCAGACCCCTTGACTTTTTCCACATTTTGTTATGTTACAGCCTTATTCTAAAATGTATTAAATAGTTTTTACCCCCTCAATCTACACACAATACCCCCATACTGAAAAAAAAAACACGGAAATATCATATTTACATAAGTATTCAGACCCTTTAATCAGTCATTTGTTGAAGGACCTTTGGCAGCGATTACAGCCTGGACCCTTGGCCTGGACCCTAAACTCATTCACATTGGCCTACGTACATTTGCATGCATACATGTTTCACACACACTAACTTAAGCACACACACACACACCAGACGTGACAAGAAAAGTGGGCGATACTAACAGGGCAGCATTTAAAAAAGCTCAGAATACACTCTGCTAGCAGTTCTAGAATTTAGCATTTAGTTGCCTAGCAACACGGACCTCAAAGGCGTATTAATGAGGGTTTAGGCATCAGTCTGAACCCCTTTAAAGCCAGACTCAGTAAGTATAATTTACGTCATTTGTGATTATGAAATATGAAACTGTCGGGGAGCCAAAACAAACCCAGGCAAAACATAATTCTCAAGCGGCCACTGGGCAAGCCATCCTTTGATCTGTCAGTATCAGACAGCCGGTGTTCTTGTTTGCTTGTAGCCTACAAGCACGTAGGTTACTCTACTGCACACAAAATGAAAATGTACAAGTGGAGTCAGCTATGAACGTTACAGCAGTAAAATGTCATTTTAATAGACAAGTTCAACAATATAGACCGCCTAATGCGGAGCAACGGTAGGGGTGTTATCTGGGCTCCCGAGTAACGCAGCGGTCTAAGGCACTGCATCACTACAGTCCCTGGTTTGAATTCAGGCTGTATCACATCCGGCCGTGATTGGGAGTCCCATAGAGCGGCGCACAATTAGCCCAGCGTCGTCCGYGTTTGGCCGTCATTGTAAATAAAAATGTGTTCTTAACTGACTTGCCAAGTTAAATAAAAATGTTGCTTGACCAATAGCAACTATAGGTTTGAATAAATGTGCCATCAAAGGATTGCAATAGTAAACTCCACATCCAAGAAGAAAAAAACAATTAGCCAACTAGCAACTGCATGAACATTTATTTGGCCGATCACCCACCCGTAGGCTATGCACATTTGCAAGCAATGCGTGTGTGTGTATCTATCCATTTGCTAGGCAGCTAAATTAGCTAGCTAGCTTGCTTCACTTACCAGCAGACAGAGCTGGCATTCGTGATTAGTGTCCAGCATTCTGCTAGCATTGCTCGTGCTGAGAAGTCTGAAATATGTTCCAACTAGCAAATGTTGCACTAGGAAAATATTCTCAATCCCTTGCTGAATGAAAATCGCCAACAATTTCAGTTCATTCAAAACTCAAACTAGCAACATCAAAGTAACTTTGTAATGACAGACCGACCAGTGATTTCAAATCTGCGTGCTTGCATTTCATCAACTATAGCACAGACGGACTGACAGCCAGGATCCAATAATATTAACCGTTACAACATGCATTTGTCTGCTAAATTACACGTTTATTCTGTATCACTCAACTCTCATTTATGAGTCTCGTTTGTATTAATAAGAGAGATATACACTATCTATACAAAAGTATGTGGACACCCCTTCAAATGAGTGGATTCGGCTATTTCAGCCACACCTGTTGCTGACAGGTGTATAAAATCAAGCACACGGCCATGCACTCTCCATAGACAAACACTGGCAGTAGAATGGCCTTACTGAAGCTCAGAACCTTTCAATGTGGCACCGTCATAGGATGCCATCTTTTCAACAAGTCAGTTGGTCAAATTTCTGCCCAGCTAGTGCTGCCACGGTCAACTGTAAATGCTGTTATTGTGAAGTGAAAACATCTAGGAGCTTTCTAACCTTTATTTACCTAGGCAAGTCAATTAAGAACAAATTCTTATTTACAATGACGGCCTATGGGACTCCCAATCGCAGCCAGACGTGATACAGCCTGGATTCAAACCAGGTACTGTAGTGCCTTAGACCACTGTGCCACTCGGGAGCTACTGTAACCGATGTGAAATGGCTAGCTAGTTAGCGGTGGTGCGCGCTAATAGCGTTTCAATCGGTGACGTCACTCGCTTTGAGACCTTGAAGTAGTTTTCGCGGCTTTTGTGGAACGATGGGTAATGATGCTTCGTGGGTAATTGTTGTTGATGTGTGCAGAGGGTCCCTGGTTCGCGCCCGGGTCGGGGCGAGGGAACGGACTAAAGTTAAACTGTTACACTACAATGGCTCAGCCGAGAAGTGGTTGAATGCCGAGTGCTGAAGCACGTAGCATGTAAAAATAGTCTGTCCTCGGTTGCAACACTCACTACTGCATTCCAAACTCCCTCTGGAAGCAAAATCAGCACAAGAACTGTTCGTCAGGAGATTCATGAAAGTGTTTCCATGGCTGAGCAGCCACACATAAGTGTCAGCTGGGGTGGTGTAAAGCTCTGGAGCAGTGGAAATGCATTCTCTGGAGTGATGAATCACGCTTCACCATCTGGCAGTCCAACAGACGATTCTGAGTTTGGCGAATGTCAGGAGAATGCTAACTGCCCCAATGCATAGCGCCAACTGTAAAGTTTGGTGGAGGAGGAATAATGGTCTGGCGCTACTTTTCATGGTTCGGGCTAGGCCCCTTAGTTCCAGTGAAGGGAAATCTTAACGTTACAGCATACAATGACATTCTAGACGATTCTATGCTTCTAACTTTGTCGCAACAGTTTGGGGAAGGCCCTTTCCTGTTTCAGCATGACAATGCCGCTGTGCACAAAGCGAGGTCCATGCAGAAATGGTTTGTCGAGATCGGTGTGAAAGAACTTGATTGGCATGCACAGAGCCCTGACCTCAACCCCATCGAACACCTTTGGGATGAATTGGAACGCCGACTGCGAGCCAGGCCTAATTGCCCAATATCAGTGCCCGACCTCACTAATAATCTTGAGGCTTAATGGAAGCAAGTCCCCGCAGCAATGTTCCAACATCTAGTGGAAAGCCTTCCCAGAAGAGTGAAGGCTGTTATAGCAGCAAAGGGGGGCCAACTTCATATTAACGCCTGTGATTTTGGAAAGAGATGTTCGACAAGCAGGTGTCCACATACTTTTGGTAATGTAGTGTAGCTAGATATGTAGTGTTGATGTGTTGCTGTAGTCGTGGCGGGAGACATTTAGAACATGTGCGATAGAAATTATCACTAGGCCTATGCCTCATCATTTCCTGGAGAAATTTGAGCTGCAATTTGTTAATAAAACTGCTGGAGTTATAATTCGTAAAACCTTCATTTGTGTCACTTTGAAGTGATCCAAATGGCAAATTCATCTTTCATCAATATATTTCAAGATATGTTAAACCTGAAGAAGAAAAATGACATTTTATTTGCGACTTACTGAGTCTGGCTTTAAAGAAATGATGAGAGACAGCCAGAGAGATTGACAGATAGGCTAGAGACACTTGATGAGTGAGTGGGAAGCAGAGGAGTAATGCACAGGTAGAAAGACAAGACACTAATGATCCAAGAGCACAGAAACAAACAAAAACACTTGTGCACCAGCTCTGGGCGTTGTAGGAGTGTAGGAGGTGTGGTTCTCCTCTTCTCTCTCCTGCATTAGTTCTCTCTTAGACCACGGGAAGTCACCAACAACACCACTGGGGCTTGGAGAGTCTGTCAGGATAGAGCAGCATAAATTATTTCCTAAAAGATATTAGCCTATTAAATATTATGTGTTTATAAAAAGCGATCACATTGTTTTTAGGGGAGGCCGGGGTAGGCCGTAATTTGTAAATAAGAATTTGTTCTTAACTGTCTTGCCAGGTTAAATAAAACATTTGAAAATAATACGAATTTAATAATGAAACAGGTGTGATGATTGAATAAACCACTGATATTTTATGTATGAATGAAATGAATAACGCGACTCTGGGGGGAAACGCACCTGTTACGTCTAGGAGCTGCATGAGCCAGGTGGCGGTGATCAGCCCGACTCCACAGACACCGAGCCGCCAGAAAAGCCGCATGCGCTTAGGTCTCACCGCCGCCTTCATCTCGCCGCTGTTCCCTCAGCTCAGAACATGTCAGTCACCATCGCAGCGTCGGTTCTCCGGTTTATATCAGATGATCAGGTGGAATCTTTTTCATGCACTCTCAGGGAAAGCTAGTTCTTCACGTGCAGCCATGGATTTGTATTGTCAGCATCCCTGCACCCATTCTTTCCCACTCTCTGTCTTCAGAAGCGCAGCATCTTCCGCGGACATCTGTCCGTTCCTCCACGTTACCGAGGATACAGGATATGGGCTTTTTGCTTAATAATTAGTCTCGCACTCAATAGCTTACGGTTTTAAGCGTCACATCGTCGCAAGTCTGTACTATTTCCAGAATTTCCCACTCCTCCCATCATGTCTCCTTCGCTCCCAGTCTGTTCCAGTATCTTCATGACTCCGTCACGAGGGGTGTTTACCGTGAGCTCGTGGTGCCACCATCAGTGAGCACGACAATTGGGTGGGGCGCACCAACGAGCGAGCTCCAGTCTCAGGGACTAAATATGTATTTATCAACATGAGGCATGTTATGTTACGCCATTATGTCATTAATAATATAATATAAGACACACAACACAGACACAATTCCAATAAATAAATCATTATTTTATGTTTATGAAAATACATCCACAATTACGAGCACAAAATAATTGTTGCAGGAGTAGCACTGACCAATAGGGTACTAGGTGGTAACTGCCTCCCTAGGCAAGACAAAAAAACTACAATAGTCCCAGTAAGCAAAATTAAGTTGAAATTAGGTTTAACTTAGGTTCTGAATGAAAGGTCAAAATACTTTTCTGGAAGTTGAAATCAAGTACATTTTCGGTTCTAGGTGAAAGTTGAGAATATATAATTCATAGATGTCTATGTTTGGGGCAAATCAAGGCTGGTCCAGACCAAATCTGAACCAAACATAGGCATCTATGATTGGTTTAGATTTGGTCCAGACCAAAAACCAACGTTCGTGGACATGGAAATCAAAGCTGGTCCAGACTGCACCAAAAAAGACCTCCAGTCTGGACATCACCAAAAAAAGATGTCCAAAAGGCATCAGTGTCGTTCTGTGCTTATTGTGGTATAGCCTACAGTGTAGCCGGAAATGTCATTTTAGAAATGCCCATCTACGTGGTAGGCCTACCGTTTGCAATGGCATTTTATGATTGCCCTTCCATTTGTAAAACAGGCAGTTGTATTGGCTTTATTCGTCCTGATTCCTGTGACTAATCAATTTGGCAATTTAAGCTCTGAATATCAGCTACCCAGTCGCGACCCGTCATTCAGGGCAGGTGGGGAAAAAAATAAGGTTTGCCTGTTTTGCATGTTATTTTGTCATTAATACATGTCACATATCAGTTTGCAAACAATGTAACAATTATATATATTTTGTGTTAATAAAGCCGCATACAAACATGGTCTCTTTTTTTGGTTTCTTGAGTAAGGCAGCTCCAAAACTCAGGTGTTTCAGTCTAGCTCAGTGCTTTCTGTGGTGGTGGGCCAAGCCAGCAGAAAATACTGAGTGTTGCGCCGTGATTGGCTCAGTGATCTGTCACTCATGGGGACACTACGTCACCAACAAGTCTAACACTGAACCCAAACTGGCTGCGCGCGTGCGCCATCGTGCATACATTTATTTTGTCCCCCCACACCAAACGCGATCACGACACGCAGGTTAAAATATCAAAACAAACTCTGAACCAATTATATTAATTTGGGGACAGGTCGAAAAACATTAAACATTTATGGCAATTTAGATAGTTAGCTTGCACTTGCTAGCTAATTTGTCCTATTTAGCTAGCTTGCTGTTGCTAGCTAATTTGTCCTGGGATATAAACATTGAGTTGTTATTTTACCTGAAATGCACAAGGTCCTTTACTCTGGCAATTAATCCACACATAAAATGGTCAACTAAATCGTTTCTAGTCATCTTTCTTCCTTCCAGGCTTTTTCTTCTCTTGACTTTATATTGCGATTGGCAACTTTCATAAATTAGGTGCATTACCACCACTGACCTTGTTCGTCTTTCAGTCACCCATGTGGGTATAACCAATGAGGAGATGGCACGTGGGTACCTGCTTCTATAAACCAATGAGGAGATGGGAGAGACAGGACTAGCAGCGCGATCTGGGTCAGAATAGATAGAACTCATATCTATTTTAGTCGTTGGCAACGCAGACGCTCGTTGGCGCGCGCGAGCAGTGTGGGTGCAATAATTGAATAACATAGATTTCTAAATTTATTTTTGCAACACTCGCGCGCGCGACGCAGGCAGTGTGGTCGGTCTGTAAGGGTAGAGCTAAAAAATTCAAGCCCCTTGGGTGCTGTCTTAGAGTTACTTTAGAAGTGCCCATCCAAGGCTCAAGGTCATTCCCCACAGATAAAATGACATAAAATCACGTTATATCTACAGTAGCTGTGATTGAACAGATCATGTCAACATCAAACTTTCAAAATCTTAGCTAGCCGTCTGCATTCTGTTGCTGTACATTTCATAAGTGCTGAACACATAGTTATATTGACTACGTCCATCTTACTGTAGCAACAAAGCATTTGCAACAAAGCATCCTTCACTCATGCTGCCAAACATACCCTCGTAAAACTGACCATCCTACCGATCCTCGACTTCGGCGATGTCATCTACAAAATAGCCTCCAACGCTCTACTCAACAAATTGGATGCAGTCTATCACAGTGCCATCCTTTTTGTCACCAAAGCCCCATATACTACCCACCACTGCGACCTGTACGCTCTCGTTTGGCTGGCCCTCGCTTCATACTCGTCGTCAAACCCACTGGCTCCAGGTCATCTACAAGTCTCTGCTAGGTAAAGCCCCGCCTTATCTCAGCTCACTGGTCACCATAGCAGCACCCACCCATAGCACGCTCTCCAGCAGGTATATCTCACTGGTCACCCCCAAAGCCAATTCTCCAGTTCTCTGCTGCCAATGACTGGAACGAACTGCAAAAATCACTGAAGCTGGAGACTCATATCTCCCTCACTAGCTTTAAGCACCAGCTGTCAGAGCAGCTCACAGATCACTGCATGTGTACATAGCCCATCTGTAAATAGCCCATCCAACTACCTCATCCCCATACTGTATTTATTTATTTATCTTGCTCCTTTGCACCCCAGTATCTCTACTTGCATATTCATCTTCTGCACATCTACCATTCCAGTGTTTAATTGCTAAATTGTAATTACTTCGCCACCATGGCCTATTTGTTGCGGTACCTCCCTTATCCTACATAATTTGCACACACTGTATATAGACTTTTTCTACTGTATTATTGACTGTATGTTTGTTTACTCCATGTGTAACTCTGTGTTGTTGTATGTGTCGAACTGCTTTGCTTTATCTAGGCCTGGTCGCAGTTGTAAATGAGAACTAGTTCTCAACTAGCCTACCTGGTTAAATAAAGGTGAAATAAAAAATAAAATAAAGGTGTAGCGGTGGTAAGGATTCTCTCCATGGTGTTGAAAAGAAAGCTCTGCTGTTGGGACAGCTTTATGTAGGCCCTAACAGTTTGTATGCACCGCTATTCGCCGTTATGGTGCAATTAATGTATTGTTTAGTGCTGTGTTGTGTTGTGTAGTGTCTTTGCTGGCATGCATCTAAAAAAAAAT
The DNA here is from genome assembly GCF_002910315.2 of Salvelinus sp. IW2-2015. NCBI lineage: Eukaryota > Metazoa > Chordata > Actinopteri > Salmoniformes > Salmonidae > Salvelinus > Salvelinus sp. IW2-2015. The sequence goes on along the minus strand of NW_019942855.1, from coordinate 138,587 downwards.
GGGGGAGTTTTCTCCACCAAGATTTACATGCTAAAATCGCCACTGCATGTGGCCCATAACCTGTTTTTGAGAAATGTAATCATCAAATATCGTAAGAGCTTTCATTGTCTGCTTATATGCCATGCCCCCTTTATTTATTCTACGGTTCTGACTTGGTGTACAGGAAAAACACTGTAAGAACGGCCCATGTTCTGAATTCTGTCGCTGTACATTTCAAAAGTGCTGAACAAATAGTTATGACTACGTCTGTCTTAGCTCACTCATTGTCTTAATCGAAATTACGGATTGCCTCTTATACACTTGTCATCCCCTTATGCCATAGTTTGTACATCTCAATTGTCAGTAGAAACCCCATTTGCAAGTCGTATATACAGTGGGGAGAACAAGTATTTGATACACTGCCGATTTTGCAGGTTTTCCTACTTACAAAGCATGTAGAGGTCTGTAATTTTTTATCATAGGTACACTTCAACTGTGAGAGACGGAATCTAAACAAAAATCCAGAAAATCACATTGTATGATTTTTAAGTAATTAATTTGCATTTTATTGCATGACATTTGTATTATTACCATGCATGAGATCCCCACATTGTAGCCTGTACATGTAATATATTCACTGATCATGTACTCTACCTTTGCAAATAAAGGTGCAGTTCAGGTATGAATGTCTGAGATTCTTTTTCAGTCATATCCAATACCAGGAGTATCAAATTCCAGTATTTGAATGATGCTGTGTCTGCATGTATGTATTACAATTATACACTTCAACAGTGTTTACCAATCCTGGGACATCAATGGGTACACATTGTAACTATGCAATAGACTAGAAACATGATTTAACTAGTTAAAGGCTGATGTTTAATTCATATATACAGAAATATAATTTTAAAAATAGTACACTACACTTCCTATGCATCATGTAAATACTCTAAAACCGGTTCATCTCAATATCTAATTTCCTTCATCTGCATTGATCTGATAAACACAGGATAGGTATAGTATTTCATCAAATGAGACTTAATTTCAACCTGTAGAGAAAGTGAAACGCTTTATTGAAAGAAGTTCATTATCCAAGTGTTATAAATGCATAATACTTGCATTATAAATATTATAATTGTAATATTATATTTATAAATACAAGTACAATCTGCACTTAAATGCACATCTGGTGTGCATTATAAAAACAGAGGAAGAAAGAGGTGGCGAGAAAGGTGTAAAAGACAGAAAGGGAAAGAGGTAAAAACAGAGAAGCAGGTGAGAAGCATATGATTAATGAATCACAGTGCTACCCTAATATTCTCTCAGTTCATCACAATTACATAATAGTGCCTCTAGTGGTGTCTCCTAACCAGCCTTTGGCTCCCAGTTGGCCCGAAGGTTATCTTAAGAGCGGGTGAGGTGGCGATGACAGGACTGGGGGTTGGCATCCTCTCTTACATCAAAACATACCTGCAGACGAGAGACAGATGGAGAAAGAGAGAGCATGTTTAAGCCTTGTGTTTTTTATTTATTCTAACACTGTCAGTCATCATAATCATCAGGAGGTGAAATGCAAAACTGGCCTTGGATCATTAACTCTGGGACTACTACATCTCTATCTGTATTTCAATGTAAAGCATATCTTTAATAATACTTCCTGTTGACCCGACCAAGTGACCTCTCACCTCTGATCATGTTGTGCCCTCTATGTAGCCTGTTCAGATGCGGGAGGGGTTCACCGACACATCTGATATAACCTAGAGGATTTAGGGAGAAGGGGAGAGAGGGATAAAATGAAGTACTTTATGCTGAAAAACATGCACAGACACACAAGGACAAATAATATAGCGTAGTTATAGAAATAATGAAGTGTCTTACTATTCTCCATGGTTGGCCCTCATGCCTATTCTTTGGATGTGGAAGGAGCCACAGTTATACACCTGAGCCTGCTTACTGCACAACACAATCCATCAATCAGATTGATACATGAGTGTGTAGGTGTGGGTTATAGGGTGTCTAACTGTTAAAATAGCCTGTTTTGTTTTTGTACAGACATCACACCCTTACCTAAACAGCACCCTCAACTGAGAAGTAGAAATCAAATGGAGAGAAACTGGGAATTGAATAACTGCAGTTGACATAGCTAAGTAAATGGAAGAATACTCTTATTGAAATGTGGATGGCTCTTAAAAGATTCTTTGGTTGTGCATAGTGTAGTCTGTGGTTTTGCCAGGAAACAGCACCCTCTTTGAAGAAGTAGGAGGTGAAGATCTCCCGCACACAGATTGCCTCTCTTGCTGCGTTGTTGGACCCCATCCTTGAAACATCSTGCAGAGCAGCAGACCTCTCATCTGGCATACGACGGCGAGCTGCAGATCCCCTCCTGGTCCTCGTGTTCATCCTCAAGAAGTTATGCAGGACACAGGTAGCCTTCACATGCCTGAATTCCCCCAGGAGGCAGTCCGAGATGGCCATGGTCACTCAACCTTGCAGTGCCCTACACGGTAACTGTAGGCAATCGTTTTGAACGAATCTCCAGTTACAAGGTATCTGTAGGAATATGAAAGATAATGTCATTAGACTTTTACATCACCAGTTCATTGTGGATTACTAAAGTATAATACCACTTATAACATCATGATAACATTGGATAGATGCAGGTGCACGTGCATGTGTAGCATGTGACAATAGCAGGATCATATCAAGGATGGCATCACAAACTAATAAATAAATACCACTTGAAGCTTGATGATGAGTTGATCATTTGAATCAGCTGTGTAGTGCAAAAACGTGCACCCCTTTGAGTTCCCAGGACCAGGACTGAGAACCACCATGCTTCATTGGGACCTCTTCATCTGCAGACAGGCTTTCACAGCTCTCTGTATCAGAGGACGGAAAACCTCACAAGAAACAGATTTCATTACACTCAAATTAGACAGGCACTGAAAATTATGTTACTATTATCTCCGTCCTCACTTCTGGGGACTGGAACTACACAAAAGTACCTGCCCTATCCAAAATAGTCTACTCCCTCACTTTGACAGTTGGGGCTGCTATCCTTTCACCCTCCTCCATGGCTTTTAGCTAGCTACCTACAAATGCATTTGGAGTTTGTTTTTTACAGTGATAAATACATTGATAGCTAGATAATATGAAGTTAGCTACCTAAGTGAATTACATATCACCATCTGCCTATGTAAAGTTGGCTAGATAGCTAGCTAGCTACGTTAGCAGCTCATTTGAGTTAGCATGCACTATAGCTAGTTATCTAATAATGCATCTGTTTTTTTACATTTTCAAAATGTATTTACTTACTTGAATAGGTTCTCCCCAGCCATGTTGACAATTGGAAACAGGGCAGAAAAGTTTGTCACCAGAGTGTTTTAGAGCATATTACTATTTCCCTGTGAATAAATTCATGAAATGGAGAACGGATTAAACTATTGACCCATATAATAACCAGACCTTCAGACAAACTTGCTGTGCTGAATTCTTGACGCACAATCGGACGTGCTGCCACATGCTGCCAGCACGCCCAGAAGAGAGCCACTCTGGGCGGCCTAAGCAGCACGTGGCAATTTACCGCATGCTAGTGTACACGAGCTGTCCTGCCTAATGAGCAGGCTGGCCCTGGCGCCATACTACCATACCCTGTTCAGAGGCACTTACATATTTTGTCTTGCCCATTCACCCTCTGAATGGCACATATACACAATCCATGTCTCAATTGTCTCAAGCATTAAAAATCCTCATTTAACCTGTCTCCTCCCCTTCATCTACACTGATTGAAGTTAACAAGTGACATCAATAAGGGATCATAGCTTTCTCCTGGATTCACCTGGTCAGTCTATGTCATGGAAAGAGCAGGTGTTCTTAATGTTTGTACACTCAGTGTATATTTGGGGAAGGGTATAAAACAATTTCTAGAGTGTTGAACGTTTCCAAGAGCACAGTGGTCTCCATCATTGGGAAATGGAGAAAAAATGGAACTACCCAGACTCTGCCTAGAGCTGTCAGTCATGCCAAACTGGGCAACCGGGCAAGAAGGACCTTGGCCAGGGAGGTAACCAAGAACCCAAGGACCACTTTGACAGAACTACAATGTTCCTTGGCTGAGATGGGAGAACCTGCCAGAAGGACAACAGTCTCTACAGCCATTCACCAATCTGGGCATTTTGAGAGTGGCCAGACGGAAGCCACTCCTAAGAAAAAGGCACGTGACGGCATACCTGGAGTTTGCAAAAAGGCACGTGAAAGACTGAGATCATAAGGCAAAAGATTATGTGGTCTGATGAGACAAAAATGTAACTCTTTGGCCTGAATGCAAAGCGCTATGTCTGGAGAAAACCAGGTACAGCACATCAACCGTCTGGTCCCATCCCTACCGTGAAGCATGGTAGTGGCAGCATCATGCTATGGGGATGCTATTCAGGGACTGGGAGACTGGTAATGATAGAGGGAACAATGAATGGAGCCAAATACAGGAACATTATTGATGAGAAACTGCTTCAGAGAGCCAACAACCTTAGACCTGGGCGAAGATTTACGTTCCAACAAGACAATGACCCCAAGCATACAGCCAAAGGAACGCTGGAACGGCTTCAGAACAATAAATATGAAAGTCCTTGAGGGGCCAAGCCAAAGTCCATTGAAAATCTGTGGAAAGACTTGAAGGTTGCTGTTCCCTGCCGCTTCCCATCTAATTTAACAGAGCTTGAGAAAATCTGCAAGGAGGAATGGGAGAAAATCCCCAAATCCAGATGTGCAAAATGGATACAGACGACTGTAATCGCCACCAAATGTGCTTCTACAAAGTATTGACTCAGGGGTGTGAATGCTTACAGTATGTACATTAGATATTTCTGTATTTAACTTTCGAAAAACATGTTGTTTTCACTTTGTCATTGTGGTGTATTGTGTGTAGATATGTGAGAACAAAAATATAAACGCAACATGTAAAGTGTTGGTCCCATGTTTCATGAGCTGAAATAAAGATCCCATAAATTTGTTTACATTCCTGTTAGTGAGCATTTCTCCTTTGCCAAGATAATCCATCCACCTGACAGGTGTGGTTTATCAAGAAACTGATTAAACAGCATGATCATTACACAGGTGCAGGGAACAATAAAAGCCCACTCTAAAATGTGCAGTTTTGTCACACAACACAATGCCACAGATGTCTCAAGTTTTAAGCGAGCATGCAATTGGCATGATGACTGCAGGAATGTCCACCAGTGCTGTTAATTTCTGTACCATAAGCTGCCTCCAATGTCGTTTTAGAGAATTTTGCAGTATGTCCATCCGGCTTCACAACCGCAGACCACGTGTAACCATGCCAGCCCACGTCTTCCACATCTGGCTTCTTCACCTGCAGGATCGTCAGACTAGCCACCCAAACAGCTGATGAAACTGAGGAGTATTTATGTCTGTAATAAAGCACTTTTGTGGGGAAAGACTCATTCTGATTGCCTGAGCCTGGCTCCACAGTGGGTGGGCCTTGCTCTGATGTGGGTGGGCCTATGTCCTCCCAGGCCCACCAATAGCTGTGCCGCTGCCCAGTCATGTGAAATCCAAAGATTAGGKCCTACTTAATTTATTTCAATTGAATGATTTCCTTTAATGAACTGTAACTCAGTAGAAATCGTTGAAATTGTTGCATGTTGCTTTTATATTTTAGTTACGTATATACGAACTCTGTAACGGTTTTAAAATCCTCAATGGCCTCATGGTAACGTCCCTGAGCAGTTTCATTCCTGTCCTGCAGCTCAGTTCAGAAGGATGACAATATTTTTGATGTGTCTGGGTGGTTTAATATATCATCCACTGCATAATTATTCACCTGACCATGCTTAACGAGATATTCAATGTCTCATTTGTTATTGTTACCCATCTACCAATTACTGCCCTTTTTTACAAGGCTTTTGAAAAGTTCTCTGGTAGTTTAATCTGTGCTTTGAAATTCAATACTTAACTGAGGGACCTTACAAATGTTGTAAGTATGAGGGACAGAGGAAGGGTTAGTCATAAACAATCATGTCAACCCATTTATTTCATACAGAGTTTATTTAACTTTTGATGTGATTTGTTAAGCCACATTTTGCTCCTGAACTAATTTAGGCTTGCCTAAACAAAGGTGCTGAATACTTATGCAACAACTGACTATAGTTATTTCATGTTGTATTAATCTTACAAAAATATATCATTTTTCACTTTGATATTACAGAATATTTTGTGTATATTGTTGACAAAAAAAGACAATTGAATCCTACTTGAAGCACAATAAAATGTGAAGAAATCCAAGGGTTCTGAATACTTTGCAAGGCACTGTATTTCCAGCCTATGAGGTTGGTATAATACTGTGAGAATGCTGATAACACCCTTTGTGGTTAAGAGCTGTTTGAAAAGACAGCCTGAAATTTCAGCATGTATTGGCTGGATGGAGTTTAGGCCTGCCTGGTGACAACACCAGGTGGTAAATCAGTTAATAGACCAATAATGAAGAGAGTTCCAAAACTCTCTGCCAATAACAGCACATTTTCTGTTTTCCCCTCTTCACTCAGACCACTCCTAGACAGTCTGAGCAAAATTATTGCTTGAGAAATTACTCTTGGCAAAGTAACTATTTTTGTTTATTTTTGACCGTGTTAATTGAAAACAATCACAGTAAGGTACTTAATTGTTACCCACAATTATATTGATATTGAGCTAAAAATGGCTGCATTGGACCTTTAAACATCCCTATCTCAAACTTGAAAAACATACCATGCTGCAATTAACAATAAATCTCTTTATGTCTCTGTGCATCCGAGGTAAAAACACAATCAATAGGCCTTCAATTAAACTCAACATAACGTGAAAACATACTCAATGGCCAGTTTATTAGGTACACCCATCTAGTAAATAAAGGTTAAATAAAAATGTAAAGTACCGCGTCGGACTCCCTTTTGCCCATTCCATCTTATCCCAAAGATACTCTATTGGGTTGAGGTCTGGGGACTGTGCAGGTCTGGGGACTGTGCAGGCCACTCAAGTAAACTGAAATCGCTGTCATGTTCCAGGCGATGTTTTTCCACTCCTAAATTGTCCAGTGTTGGTAATCGAATGCCCACTGGAGCCGCTTCTTGTTGTTTTTAGCTGATAGCAGTGGAACACGGTGTGGTCGTCTGCTGTCATAGCCCAATCCATGACAGGGATCTCCGGGTTGTGCCTCCCGAGTTGCCGTTCTGCGCTCCACTGATGTACTGCGCCGTTATTGGTTTGTTTGTGGCCTGCCTGTTAGCTTCCACGATTCTTGCCATTCTCCTTCATCACCGAGCTGTTTTCATCCACAGGATTGCTGCTTACCAGGATTGCTGCTTACCTTGTTTGTCACACCATTCTCGAGAAACCCTAGACACTGTCGTGCATGAAAATCCCAGGAGGGCAGACGTTTCTGAGATACTGGCACCGACGATCATAACACACTGAAAGTCGCTTAGGTCACTCGTTTAGCCCAAATAGAACAGTAACTGAATGCCTCGATGCCTGCCTGCCTGCCTGCTTTATATAGCAAGCCACGGCCACGTGACTCATTGTCTGTAGGAGCGATCCACTTTCGTCAACGGGATGGTGTACTTAATAAACTGTCCACCAAGTGTACATGTGTGGTTTGGCAAGGCAGGTTTTGTAGGTAACTAAATCAAAGGCACACTCAATCAGGACAAATAACAATGAAAAGAGTGGACATCAACATCATTATAAAGACTTGTTCCAGCACTAGTAAGTGTGGGGGATCTCCTTCCAAATCAACAATCCTACCTTCACAGCAAACCTCAGCAAGAAATCAATACAGTACAATCAATGAACAATCAAAACAATCATCATTTCAGTGGACTCACATTTCAATGCTCATTTCATTGTTTTAACTGCGGAGGCAAGCAAACCAATAAACACATGCTTTCTCATTTAGCTGATTGACTTAGGTAATGGATCAAATAATGTCGGCACATAGACAATGGGTCAAAGTACCACAGAGCAACCTTGAGATAATGCAGCTACACCTGCCGTCCCACCCACCGACTCACTGACTCAGCAAACAGGGAAAGCAGTGGGTGAAGAGGCTTTCAGATTTACAGTCAACTTCTCCACGAAGGCCACACCCCCCGCCTGCACTGCAAGGTGTCACTGTCATCATCACACACCTGTGTCCGTCACATTACCAGGGTTACCGTGAGCGGTTGGGATCCAGCTCCAGTGACTCTGTGACCTGGAAGTGGATGCCGTCCCCAGGCAGTGGGGAGGGGATGAGTGGGCAGAGCCAGCAGATGTACCAGCGGGTACCCAGGCCGTGACGCAAATTGCCCAGTAATCCCAGGTTGTAGGGCCTGCGGATGGAGTACCACTCTCTGGTGGTCTGGCCTCGCAGGAGGAGGAAGAGGTGGAAGAAGAGGAAGGCTGCCACCAGCAGGAAGCCCAACACACAGGTGTCTGCGATGAAGGCAAAGGCAAAGGCCCGTGCTGTCACCTGACCTGGAGGAGAGGAGAGGCGAGAGAGGGTCAGATAATAGTACAACGCTCACACACAAATACACCTCTCTCTGTATTGCAGACACACACACTTTATCTCTCTCGCTCACACACACACACACACACACCTCTCACTCGCTCTCTATCTCTCCCTCTCTATTTCTCTCACACACCCTCCCCCTCTCTCCCTCCCCCTCCCAGTCTAACCAGAGACGAGCATGATCCAGGGCATGAGAAGTAGCAGGATGCTGTGCAGCGTGACTCCTTCCTTCAGGATGATGATGAAGACCTCAGCGTTCATCACTACAGCGTACAGCAGCCCCATCCACATGAACAGCAGACAGCTGAGGAAGTAGCGGTAGTTACGGAAGCCCACACACTGGCCGAAGAACACACAGTGGTGGTCTCTTCTCAGAACACACACCTTACAGTCATAGCAGTGGGAGCACCGCGGGGGAGTGTGGGTCTCACATGTGTAGCAGTACCTGTGGGTGGAATAGATGTGTGTTACAATGTAATAACTGCAGGTATAACAGCGTCATGAACACTGGGGAAATAATATTTGAATAATGAGAACAATCTCTAGCCCCATAACATTTTCTGAATACCACCAGCCTACTAATGAGAAAATACCTCCGGTCATCATTGCATTGTCTCAACACACATGTGATTCACCAGTCTTAACAGTTTGTTTGTCCTAACGATGAACCATTATGTCTGTTTAGATTACCTCCAGCCTTGTGCCATGCCTTCTGAGCCCAGGAACACTCCTTGAATGCTGGGGCTGGTTTTCAGAAACAGCGAGGCGTTCCATGTGATGTTGCCAAACATGAAGTACTGCACGAGGAGGTGCAGAGTCTTCCACACGGTAGACCACTGGGTCTTCTTCTGGTCCGGTTGGAGCGGCGCCTCGACCAGGACCAGGTAGCTCACCTCCGCCGTGATGGAGAACACGAGAACGGTGTTCAGAAAGATGGGCAGGTGGAGACACGTCTTCTCCACGCGATCCCACACCCGACCTGCGAAGCTAAACCACGTCATGGTGCCTTGTCGGTCTTGTGTTCTCTATGCTTCCTTGTTGTCTCCACTCTGTTTTGATTTTAACTAACACGATATCTGACAGGCGAATGAAAAGGGGTGTGTGTGTGTGTGATCTGATGCTGACGTTAGCGATTTAGTGAGTAAAATAAACTAAACTACAATTTGTTTGTTGTCATTAACATTAATCGGTGTGTGGATAAGCGCTGGTGGTATTTTCACCAAAAGCGTCTTCATTAAACAAATGAAATGGAGCTGTCAGTGTATCCTGTGTTACATGAAAAACTGTCCCCCATATTTTAACATAGCGCGTAAATGATCCTTGTGAAATGACTAAAGGACTGTACTACAACAAAAAATTGTCATGTGCATTTACAGTAAAATAAACTCTCCTAAATATGAACGTTTATTATTTACTATCAGACATTCAAATTACATTACTTTCATTTTATTGAGGTTATTGATTAGTGTAACATTATTTGTCCTATATATTTTCTTACTCATAGTGACGACAGCAAATATACTAAGGTTTCTCCAATTCATCTGTGATGACAGTAATGTCAATATGCCCCATGTTCCTCCCCCTATAAGAGAGTAATCCAACTAACCCTTAATCCATGTTAATCCCAGGCGGCTGTTTGTGAGCCTTCGATTTCAAAGGTTTGTGGTTCCTGTCATGCCAGTAGTGAAAGATAAATGATGTCTACCTGGTATATGGACGGTGCCGAGGATAACCGAGGTGTTTATACAAAACAGGGACCAGAAGGTCTGCTACAGAGGTGAGAGRGCAAACCAGCGAGAACCTCTCATGTATCCTTGTATTTGAGATAATACAGGGGTTGAATGATTGCTGTGACTTGATGTGACTACTAGTATGATATTAAAGTTTGTTTGTTTTTTTAACTTGCTTTTTCAACACTGTTATTTTGATTATGAGAAGTATTTTTTAGTTTATTGTACAGTATGAAAAAGGACAGAATCTATCCACCACAAGGGGTCATTGTCGCCTGTATTATGGAGTAATCCATGTCGGGAAGCACTGGAAATAAAAATAATTAGTACATATTCAGTAGGTCTGTTCTGTGTGTCTTCCTCCCCACAGTGAGAGGAGGAGGATAAAGCTGCAGAGTGACCTTGTGACCTTACAGAGGGATCAGCACCTGTGAGTGAGCAGTGTACTTTTTATTTGGGAATCAAATATATAAGATAGAAAATGACTGTGTGTGTGTGTGTGTGTGTGTGTGTGTGTGTGTGTGTGTGTGTGTGTGTGTGTGTGTGTGTGTGTGTGTGTGTGTGTGTGTGTGTGTGTGTGTTGTGTGTGTGTGTGTGCGTGTGCGTGTGTTGTGTGCGTGTGAGTGTGAGCTGGCCGTGCGTGCATGCCGGTCTGTGCAGTTGTGTAAAGTACTTAAGTAAAAATAAGTACTACTTAAGTCGTTTTGGGGGTATCTGTACTTTACTATATATATTTTTGACTACTTTTACTTCACTACATTCATAAACAAAACAATGTACTTTTTACTCCATACATTTTCCCTGACACACAAAAGTACTCGTTACATTTTCAATGCTTAGCAGGACAGGAAAATGGTCCAATTCACGCACTTATCAAGAGAACATCCCTGGTAATCATACTGCTTCTGATCTGGTGGACTCACTAAACACACATGCTTCGTTTGTAAACGATGTCTGAGTGTTGGTGTGTGCCCTTGGCGATCCGTAAATTAAAACAACAAGAAAATAGTGCCGTCTGGTTTGCTTAATATAAGGAATTTGAAATGATTCATACTTTTATGAAACTACATACTTAAAWWWWWWWWTGTTGATACTTAAGTATTTTTAAAACCAAATGCTTTTAGACTTTTACTCAAGTAATATTTTACTTGGTGACTTTCACTTTTACTTGAGTCCTTTTCTATTGAGGTATTTTAACTTTTTWAACTTTTAACTTTTACTCAAGTATGACAATTGGATACTTTTTCCACCACTGCGCCTGTATGTGTGTGCGTGCCTGCCTATCTGTGTGTATGTGTGCAGTAGCCGGGCTGTGCGGCTGCAGAGCCGGTGGCAGGAGCTGAGTGAGAGAGAGCGTCAGGCCCAGCAGCAGAACAGGCAGCTGCTGCAGGAGTTTGACAGAGCCCAGGACACTCTGAGAGACATGGTCACCCGCACTGCCGCTATGAATACCATAAAAGTGAGGACACCCATATGAAAAAATTAAATGAACACACATGGCATGCACCACCCGCATGTGGAATGGTGGACATCCTCCTACCTCCACATCTTGACAAACACAAACACTTACATACAATCTTCACCATTGTCCCTCTCTGGGCCCCCAGATGACCCTGATCCCTAACTGTGACCACTGACCCCTCTAGGTGGAGTATGAAAGGTATCTGGAGGAGAACTTCCCTCGCTGGCAGCAGCAGCTCAAACAGAAGACACTATCTGCCCAACGCAAGGTAGGCCTATCCTGCCGTACACCATAACAACAAGTAATTTATTAGATGTTTACAGATATCATATGTAATGTGATTTGAGACACACCAGGCTAGGTTAATCCTGTAGTTTCTTCCACAGCGAATGGAGCAGCATCTGAAGGAATGCCTGAGGAGTATGGAGGAGGACAGGGCTGAAGAGAGGGGCTCCAGACCCCCCATCGGAGCCCAACCTTCACTTTCTCCATGTAACACCAACACACCCTTATACAGTTCCTATACCCACCTTACCTCCCACCAACATACCTCACTGTCATTTCTCTTTCTTTAGGTCATGTCCAACAGCTCCAGAATGCCGCTGCGCATCAAGAACACCACAACCAAAATGGCCACCAGGACTACATCCAAAATGGCCACCATCATCCCAGCATCCCTTCAATTCAGTCCTCCTGGTTGATTCATGCTCGTTCCCAATGGGTTGATTCCCAAACCAGAATGCACTCCAAACTCCAACAAAGAGACATGACTCACCACTCCGCTCACCCCCTCCACCCCTATGACCCTCAGTTCCTCTACCCCCCTCAGCCTTACCCTGTCCAGCTCCCTCAGTCCCTCTACCCCCCTCAGCCTTACCCTATCCAGCCCCCTCAGTCCTACTCTACCCCCAGTAAACACCACATTGTGATCCAGCAGGAGGCACCACCGACAGGGTTCCCCATGCAATGGGCTGCTGGGGTCGCCACGGCTGGGCTCCCTTTCAGGGCCCCAATGGGCCTTCAAACCTCCTGGACCAGCCCTGCCATGCCGGATACCCAGCGATGGAGAATGGTACAGGGTGTGGCGGGGGAGGATCTGGGGAGGGTGGCCAGTGCAGCGACTAGTCCTGAAGGAGGTAGCAGTGTGGGACACAGACAGAAGAGAGAGAAGAGCAGCGATCTGGCACATGAGCTCGACATCAAACCAGGTAAGAACTGCTTCATATAATCTAAACGTGCCTAACTGTACACTAACCAACAATGAACCAGCAACTAAACCCAAGCTAACTGTCAACTCTGGCCACACTGGCCCGAGCTGACTGCTAAATGTAATTGTTGAACTAATCATAACCCAAATCTGTGTATGCGTTTGCAGTGCGTCTGTCGAGTGGACATGGAGAGAGCAGTGAGAGCAGCAGAACCTCCAGTCAGGCCAGTAAAGACAGCGTCAGTAGCAGGGAGAGGAGGAAGAGGAAGGAGAAGAATGGAGGAAGAGCAGGACAGAGCGCAACAGACAGGTCCTCTGCAGGATCCGGGGAGGTGGTTATTCCTGAGGCTTCAGTATCTTCTGCCTCTGTGGTCCAAAGCTCAGAGAATGATGGGACATCGGTGGTAGGGAGCAACAGGAGCAGGATGAGTAGGGGACTGGCTAACCTATTCAGTGCAGAGGAGTCAGGAAGTCATAGAGACGAATCAGGGAGTGATAGGGAGTGGTCGGTGAGTCAAAAGGAGGAATCAAGTCAAATTCAAGAATCAGGGAGTCATAGGGCAAAGGCAGTGAGTCACATGGAGGAATCAGTGAGTCATAGAGTAGAGGCAGTGAGTCAAATGGAAGAGTCAAGAAGTCAAATGCAGGCGTCAATGATTAAAAAGGAGTCAGTGAGTCATAGGGAGGAAGTAGCCAGTGAGAAAGAAGTAGGAGATAATGACATGGAGGCCACAGAGGGAGAAGAGGAGAGTCTGGTTGGACTCAGTGTGGAGGAGGGAGCAACAGGAGAAGAGGAGGAGGAAATTAAACATGACAGAGAGGAGGGGAGGGAAACAGAGGAAGAAGAGGGAATGGGAGAACATGAAGGTGAAAAAGAGCAAGGAGAAGATCAGGATGAAGGCAATGAGGCAAGCCAGAGAGACAGAGAAGAAGGAGAGGAGGAGGAAGAGGAAGAAGTCCAACCAGAGAGTGAGAGCGTTTCTATAAGGGAGAACACTGCAGAGGACGAGGAAGACAGGGAGAGGGGAGAGGAGGAAGCAGAGGAGGCACAGGACTCAGAAGGGCAGGTAGAGCGCGAGGAGGTGGAACGGAGTGATAGAGGCATGGAGGAAGAGAGCGAGAACGAAAGAGAGGAATCACACACTTCTCAGAATGGAGAGATAGAAGAGGAGGATGTGGGAGTTGGGGATGAAATAGATGATAATGAGGAGGGGTCAGAAGGTGAAGAAGATGGTGGCGAGGAAGAGAAAGAGGAGCAGCGTTGTCAGGATGCTGAGGAAGACTCAGCAGCAGGGCAACCTGAAGATGAAGAGGGGAGAGACTCTGACGACAGCATCATCTCACCACCAGGACACAGGTAAAACACACTGATGATGATGATGATAAGACAATGACGATGATGAAGATGGTGATGATGGCGATGGTGATGATGATGATAAGAACAATGATGATGGTGATGATGGTGATAATGATAAGGACAATGATGATGATGATGATGACTCAATTGTTATGATTCTCAGGTCATCCAAAGGGCTGGCAGAGGTAGCGGAAGAGGAGGAGGAAGAAGTGATCGGTGATAATGATGAAAATGATGATTGTGAAGATGATGAAGATGACAAAGTGAAAGGGTATTCATGGTCTGTAGATCCCTTTCCAGATGAGGATGATGATATTGAAAGTCTTCTCGCTCCACAAGCAAAGTCTCAGGAAAAACAGTGAGTGTTGTTATTTCTTTGACAAATTACTGCTCCAAATTACTATCTCTGGACATTTTTCTAAAAAGGATCTTTGTTTCTTTTAAGAGAGAAAGAAGGCAAGAAGAAGACAGTGGTCCTTGTCAAACCCAAAGGTAAGATCACTGCAGACTGCAATCCATAGATACAACTTAAAAAGGTTAGCTACTCTCCAGTTATATGCACTATTTATAACCTAACCTGTACTATCTGTCTTTTCAGCCATAGATGAAGACTTGGACAGTCTCTCTGAAGTAAAAGCACTTCACAAAAAGAAAGGTACTAATCAGGACACAGACTCAGAAGAGTTTGATCACTTCTACGACTGACAAGCCATGTGTTCCAGCTCAACTAAAACCTCAACAAGATATGAGTGACTGCAATACTAATGCCAGACTTCTAAATCCACAACACTTGAACATGAAATCCACAACACTTGAACATGAAATGAACATTCCTTATCTAATGTCAAGATGCACTGAATGTAAATCATTGGCATTTTATTAAAAAGAGAATATTGAAAATGCTGTTTTGAGATTGAGATATAATTACCACTCCAGCACAGTAGGGGACAGCATACCCCAAATGAGTTGAGACTGCACGCGCCAAAAGCATATTTTTCTGTGGTGAAGAAAACGATCTTATCCAATCACGTCGAAGTTTACTTGCCCTCATGGAAGTTGGAGGAAAACATTAAAAATCTAGACCATTGAAAGGTAGCTATTGAGAAATGTATTTATGGTAGAGTCGTTACTGTATAGTGTAACTGTGTTTTTCAGTCCACATACTGTATCAGTATTCTTAACCAAATGTTTGAAATTTGTTTGCGAAAGTGCCTTAGAAAATCTATCTGAATGCTGAGCAAGGGAATCAGTCCATTGTCATTGACTAGACAAGCTAGCTACCTAACGATAAACCAACGTTTGACCAATTAACGTTAAACTGTTATCATCGGGTTGACAATGATTCATTTCAGTCCTTTTTGAGAATTCGCTGCAGTGTATTCACTTTCCGTAAAGGGGTATACTATAAAGGAAGATCAATGACATAGCCAGCTAACTTGCCAAAAATATTCTGAAACGTTTTATTTTTTTAGAAAGTTACGTTTGAAATTGGCAACAACCAAAAACACACATCTAAATGTAGCTTTCTTAATGACCCCAAAAATTAACATTAATTTCTGGTTGTTTATCAAAGTTAGCTGGCTAACTCATTGATCTTGCTTTGTAGTATTTATTTAACTAGGCAAGTCAGTTAAGAACAAATTCTTATTTACAAAGACGGCCTACCCCTCTGGTCGTGGGTCCCCATGCACTTGTGTTGTGTTTTCAGTTTGAACGAGGAAGTAACTTTCTACAGCCGCCAAAGATGAACACTGAATTCACCACACCATTTACTTCCATCGAAGTGTGATACCCAAGTGCCCATACAGAGAACATGTTGGTATCTATAATAGTGAATATGGGCCATATACTTGTTTTGGACATTTTGCCACTCTCTTTCAGGATGTCATCCAATTGCAGTGTGACCACATTACAGCTGGACTCAGTGAGCCAGGCAGAATGCCCCCCTGTTCACCTGCTGCCCTGTGAGATAGAACATGACGGGCCTGCAGAGGTGTCCCAGTTCTTCACAGCCACCATCAAAGACCGAAAACATGGTACATAGAGGCAGCAGTAGCTGCATGCATTCTGTACATAGACTGTGGAAGACCAACATCTGATGTCACAGTGCTGTGAATAGCCTACTGTCAATACAGATTACTTTAATACGGCTTGTGTGCCTCTTCCACACTTTCCACAGAGAAAACGGTGTCGTTCAGGGGTCGTGGGTTAAAAGGTCAGGAGGTCAGCTGTCCGCAGGGCTACACAGGCCTGGTGCTGAGAGAGGTCAACAAATCAGGCTCTGACCAGGAGGTAAACAGTAAACACTGCCAAAATCATCACTGTCTGGCCAACATCCACATAATCTACAATAGCAGGTCAACAACTCAAAAAGAATGCTGTCAGAATCTCCTCTAATCTATCTGTAATCACCAACCAATGTCCACAAACTCTTGCCAATGGGCAACAACTCAAAGAAGATAGCTATAATCCGTTTTTGTGCTGTGAACCCCACACACCAACCAGGAAATATGAAACTCTTCCTTTTCCATTGTCTGCAGCAGGAACACATACTGTATAACACTATATTGCATATTTAAACTCTTCACACACTGACAGTAATGTTATACGTGAGGTAATGTGTGTGTCCAGGACAGGACTGTGAAAGTGTCCTCAGTGTTCCATAAAGTCACCTACTGGAACCTCGAGACTTCGCCCAACTCTGATGACGGCATCGTCATGGCAATGGCCTGGCCGGATCTGGCAGAAGCGGTGTGTGTAATACAATAATTTGTTTTACTCCATGAATCAAAATCTAATTGTATTTGTCACATGCGACGAATACGACAGGTGTACATTTTAACGGTGTTGGCTTACTTACGAGCCCTTTCCCAACAATGCAGAGTTAAAAAGTAAGAAAAATTGCAAAAAGGAAATAGTAACGCAATAAAATAACAAAAAGGAGGCTATATACAAAGAGTACCGGTACCGAGTAAATGTGCAGTGGTACGAGGTAGTTGAGGTAATATATAAATGTAGGTTAGGGTAAAAGTGACTAGGCAATCAGGATAGATAAACAGTAGCAGCAGCGTATGTGATGTGAAAGAGTGTCTGTGTGTGTTGTTTGTGTATGTAGTCTGTGTGTGTTGGAGTGTCAGTGTAGTATGTGTGAGTGTGGGTAGTTTCCATTTAGTGTGCATCGAGCCGGTGCAAGAGAGTCAGTGCAAATAAAAAGGGGGTCAATGCAAATAGTCAGGATATCCATTTGACTAACTGTTCAGCAGTCTTATAGATTGGGTGTAGACGCTGTTAAGGAGCCTTTTGGTCCCAGACTTGGCGCTCTGGTACCGCTTGCCGTGCAGTAGCAGAGAGAACAGTCTATGACTTGGGTGGCTAGTCTTTGAAAATGTTTAAGGCCTTCCTCTGACACCGCCTGGTATAGAGGTCCTGGATGGCAGGGAGCTCGGCCCCAGTGATGTATTACCATACATGGCCCATGGGTAATAACACATTATTCATATTTGACAGATACATGGGCCGGTGGATGACTGACATGGAAGAGGCCAAAGCAAAGAAGATCAATCCCTTCTCTACCCTCCTTTTCATGCTGCAGCCTGAAGACTGCCTCTAAACATATTGGTTGTGTTTTCAGTAGCCATTGCTTAGTTTGTGAAAATAGGAATAATGGACAATGGGTAGAACATTCCTCACAGTCCCTAGTGTTGTAGTGGACACTGTGTCTATCTTTTACAGATCCATAGGAGTGAATTGTGCTTGCTGCTTCTTGTGACTTCTGTTACTATTGTACCATGTTCTTTTTGTTGTATTTTTCTGTCATCAATTATACTCATATTATAGACCATTGTGATACAGATCGTGTTGGAAGTCATTTATTGAACAGTACTCCAATGGAAGGGAATGTATAATAGTATGTTAGACTGAAGAAATGTGTTCTATTCACAGCAATGAAGTAGTAGTGATATTCAGCCAATTGTAAAAGTTGGCAACAATGGAGACTTACAGGTAGAACTATCACAGACCATTACGCTATTAGTGTTGACAAAAAACAGTACCCTTGACAACTGGCAATTTATCTGGAATATATAACATAGTACAGTACACAAAGTATTTTGGCACTGAGGTCATAGTAAGACAACTGGTACAAAATGTAAAAGACAAAAGTCCTGAAAGTCCCATTTAAAATAGCTAAAACACCACCAGCCCCTGTCCTTTAGGAATGCCAGCACCAGCTTGTTGACTGAGCACCGGGCCTACTCAGTCCCGGGAATGGGCATGTCTGAAAAGACCATCCTGGTGGAGGGAAACATGTATCTGACATATCCCAGATCATTTGGAAGTATCCCAGATCGTTTGGAAGTATCCCAGATCGTTTGGAAGTATTCCAGATCATTTGGAAGTATCCCAGATCATTTGGAAGTGACCCAGACCGTTTGGAAGTTCCCCAGATCATTGGAAGTATCCCAGATCATTGGAAGTATCCCAGATCATTTGGAAGTATCTCAGATCATTGCCATGGACATGCAAGACCAGGATGTCTGGTGTTGGAAGGGGGAAGGCATAAATAATGTGTCATTCTGCGTAGTATGGAGAAGTATACAGCTAGCTGTGTGTGTTAGCTGTGTGGAGGCTGGCCCTCCTCAGTGTCTCCTTTACTGCGTTTGGCTGGCAGGCTGGAGTCATGAGCCTTCCTAATGTGGCGGTACAGGTCACCTGACTGCGTGTAGCTACGGTAACAGTAGCGGCACTCGTAGGGGCGCTCGCGRGTGTGCACAATGGCGTGTCGCCTCAGGGTGTACGCGCACGAGAATGTCTTCCCACAGACACTGCACGTGGGGACGTCCTCGACATAGTTTCCCATGGAATCCTGGAAGTAGACGGGCTGGTCGGAATGTTGGCCCACGGAGGGGAAGAGGGAGGATGGGAAAGGGGGAGCATCAGAAGAGGTGGAGCTGGGTCCGGAGGGGGAGAAAGAGAAGGAGAAAGGCTCAGAGGGGTGGGAGTGGGTCATCTGGAGTGAGGCGGGGTGAGGAGGGAGGAAGTGGGGGTTGTTCAGTTCATCTCTGTCTTTATTATCATCGTTAAACTCATTCCTGTCCTCTACCTCCATCATCCCTCGTTCTCTACCCCCATTCATTCCTCTCCTTATCAACACTCCTTCCATCTCCTCAAACTCCTCATCTGAGATCACTATGGCCTCCACCTTTACCTTCACTCCTTCCCCCTGCTCCACCTCCTCCACTCTCACAGTCCCCATGTTAGAGTGTTCACTAGCCTCCTTGCTCTCCCTCTCTGACCCCCCATGCTGCAGCCCGTCAGGCCTGGACAGAGCTGAGGTTTGGCTCTGATGGGTTACAAGGTTCAGGTTGGGAGGTGAGGTGAGGAGTGAGTGTGGAGGCTGTATTCTAATCTGAGGGTGTGTGTTGATACTGAGACCATGCTGCTGGCATTGTATGCCTGGTGTGATGACTGTGCTCTTGTTAGAGACAGGGTCATGGCTGTCCTGTTCTGGGCTGGAGGAGCTGCTGTGGTCAGACTGGGTCAGTATCCCCACCATGGAGCTGGAGCCATCAGTCTGGGTCACAGGTACCACTGATGATGCACCTGCTGATGAAGAGGGCTGGCGATGGTGGCTGCTGAGATTGTATGACTCTGTGGAGCTGCAGGGGCTGCAAAGGGCCGAGCCCCCCTGACCCTCTCTCTGACCTCCCAGCCTGAGAGAGGCACCGGAGGAGAGGGTAACCAGCTCACCCACATGAAGGAGGGCGTGGTCCATGCCCGGCTGGGTGGTGTCGGCCATGTCAGGACTCAGAGGGGCGTGCGCATGAACCTCCACCCTCCTCTCTGACCTCGTATAACAGCCCAACTGGCTTCTCTGCATCGCCACTGACGCAGACTGAGATACTGACATCGCCATAGCCACCGCTTTGGCAGCTCCTGTTGCCACCATGCCAACTCCGGGTCCACTAGCACCCACCACCGCCACTCCGCTCTCCTCCGGGCGCGTGCTGTCTGCCTCAGCTGGTGGCGGTCGGTGCTGTAGCCGTCTCTTACACACCCGGACCACCTCGTTCATGTGGAGGAAGCTTGCCGCCGCCAGCACGTCCTCTGCTGGGGGAGGGGCCTCAAGCCGCAGCACACCCTCGTACATGAAGTCTAACAACAGGCCGAACGCCGCCGCCGTCACGATGTCCCCGTCCAGCGTGACCGAGCTGGCCCCGGTGCCCCCTGGGGGATCAGAGTAGAACATGTGGAAGAATGGAGAGCAGGAGGCCAGGACAGCACGGTGGGCCAGGAAACGTGAGGAACTCACGAAGACGGTGCAGTCGCACAGGAACCCACGCTGACGCTGAGAACGCAGGCCTGACAGGAGCTGCAGGGCGTGCTGGGGGAACTCCATTACTGTAGAGAGAGAATGGAGACAGAGGAAGAGAGAGGGAGTGGAGAAGAGAGAGAGAGAGAGAAGGGGGAGAGAGAGATGAGGGGGAGAGAGAGAGAGAAGGAGAGAGAGAGTGAATTACAAGGAGATCTGATGGATAGGAAGACAGAGAAACATGGAGTGTGACAGTGTGCTCCCTCACACTGGCAACCAGTCTGCTTCAGAGAAGTCGGGTTGGACTGCCTCCCTTGTCTCAACACTGTTGCCATGGTTACTCCATGGATTATCAATCTGACTGAAGTCACCCTAAAAAAAGACGTAATAGTCTCTACTAGACAATGTTGAATAAAATAATATGTACATATACTTTACCGGTAGTACCTGCTGTTTGTCCTTTTGGCGGTAGGAGGATGGTAGGTTGTGCAAGTGTTTGTCACGTGCGAATTGCATCAGTATTGAAAATAAAAACCGGAAATACCAACCATATACTGTACAGACCAGTGTACTGAAAAACGGGCTAATAACACTTCCCTGTGGCTATTTTGACTCAGATTACCTCTTACATAAAGTCAAATTAATTGGACAACAGGTAAAGTAAGTTAAAGGGGAAGTTTATTCAACATTCTGACTGTTAATAGCCTGTTCAGGAATGCTGAGTTTACATGTTAGAGACAAGTGTGTAAGTGTTTCACTCTAGGGTTCTAATAGAGGARATCGCCTCGCTAGTCCTCAGGCACTGGTTGCCCTCCTTGTATGCATGATAAAGGCATGAAAATCTATCCATAATTTTCAATAGCTACACATCAAGCACTGTTGTTCATCACTAGAAAACAATACAGTTTCTTAGTAGCGAGTAAGTGCACAATAAACACGAATGATTCATGTATTTGAATATTTACCAGTTATGCGAGGTTTATAGCTATTTTGATGCTAGCTGGACCAATGTTAGCTAGCTAACTGGTCGCTTGCTAATACTGAATTATGACAATCTTAGCCTGTACATCTCTAAATAAACATATTTTAGATCACTTGATAAAGCCTTTATCGGGACATGTAGTTGGAAACACAATTGTTATATTTAAATCAATCATTAGCCAGCTGCTACAAGATATTCTTACCTGCTAAAAACGTATCCTCTTTCCTTTATTGACACAAAACAAAGGGCCAAAGCCCATTACTGCCACCTACTGGTTGGAGTCTGAACAAAGTGCCTGCTTTTTTACATTTCGTGCAATTCTTTTTAACCATATATGTCAATCTATATTTTGCCAGTGAGTTTTACCACAGTAATTGATTGTGCTTATGTAAGAACATTCAACATTTGCGCTTTGAATGTGCAAACGTTTCTTTAGTAGGCATGGCAGTAGGCAGGCCGGGCACCATAACGTTTTAATTATTGTGGTAGCTTGCTTTGCTGTGTAACTTATGAGAGTTGAGAGAGATCCATTCCACATTGAACCGACAGAAAGAACTGTACTGTAAATGGACAGTGGAGGAAGAGGACGTGGGACGGGGAGGTCAGGTAATCGTGAAGAGGTGTGAGAAAATAGACATTAGTCATTAGTTTCATAATTCTGTCTTTCGTTAGCCCTTCTCTAATGAAGTGTTCAAATGCAAATCAGAACTAGGAAACTCGGAAATGTCCGACTTGTTAACTAGTTGTAGTTAATCACGTGCCACGTTCAAAGAATTAGCAAGTCGTACGAGTTTCCTTGTGAACGTGACATAAGACTAACTTGAGGACGTTTATTATATTCTAGCAAGTAGCAGAGTACTTGAAGCCTCTCGTTTTGCAAGTCTATATTGAGTGGTGGTGTTATAGTTAGCTGGTGTGAGTTACCACCACAGACTCCCACATAAACAAAAATACTACATGTTTACTATAGAATACTACAGTACTTACTATAGTGAACTGTAGTATACTGTAGAATACTATAGGCCTACCACAATTAACTCAATATACTTTAAATGGACTAAAACCAAGTTGATAATGAACCTTTATTAATACAGTTTCTCGACTGTCCAGCTCGCTAATAATCACTAGACAGTCAGGGAGCATCGGCAATTCCAAAAACGATGGATAGAGGACAATTTATAGAAAATGTTGATGGCAAAGAAATATAAACAAACCTGTTGAAGACTGAATGCAGCCCCCGTGGAAAAATGAGTTCAATATCGCTGTACTACAGTAATGTCAGAGAAAACACTACAGTAAATACTAAAGTATTCTACAATCCGCAAAACACTACATGAATTACTATAGCATATACTACAGTTCTTTTACTACAGTATTTGTACTGTAGTTCACTTTTAATACTATAGTATATTACAGTAAATACTACAGTATTCACTGTAGTGTTTTTGCAGACTTTAGTGAATACTACTAAAGTAAAGTCCGTAAAAACACAAAAGTGAATACTATAGTATTTATACCATGGTATACTGTAGTATTTTGTTTATGTGGGTAATCACAAGTGTGCATGTGTTGTCTTTCAGGACAAGGATGCCCACCTGTCCAAGTCTCTGTCCTTTGCTCTGCGCTATGGAGCCAATCAGATGGAACTTCACATAAATCCTGTTATAAAAGCATCTTATTTAGCTGCATTTTGTCTCGTTTATAATCCTACTGTTCCATCGTTTCATATTGCTGCACAATAAACATGACATGCACCCCTACAATCTTCACTCCTCATTTACACCGAGTGTACAAAAAAATTAGGAACACCTTCCTAATATTGAGTCGCACCCCCTTTTGCGCCCAGAACAGCCTCAATTCGTCAGGGCATGGAGTCTACAAGGTGTCGAAAGCGTTCCACAGGGATGCTGGCCCATGTTGACTCCAATGCTTCCCACAGTTGTGTCAAGTTGGCAGGATGTCCTTTGGGTGGTGGAGCATATTTGATACAGTACACACAGGAAACTGTTGAGCGTAAACCCTGCAGCGTTGCAGTTCTTGACACACTCAAACCGGTGCGCCTGGCACTCACTACCATACCCCGTTCAAAGGCACTTAAATATTTTGTCTTGTCCATTCACCCTCTGAATAGCACACATACACAATCCATATAGCAGTTGTCTCAAGGCTTAAAAATCCTTCTATAACCTGTCTCCACCCTTTCATCTATACTGATTTGAAGTGGATTTAACAAGTCACATCAATAAGGGATCATAGCTTTTACCTGGATTAACCTGGTCAGTCTATATCATGGAAAGAGCAGGTGTTCCTAATGCTTTGTCCACTCAGTGTAGGTCTGAATAATAATGCTGTCCCTCATTGTCCGTAGATGGCTTCCAATTTGCGGAGGACCTTCTGGCTCATGCACAGTTCCACTCCTTCTCATTGGATGACGTGGAGAGAGTTGTGGCCACGAATGAGAAGCAGCGATTCAAGCTCCGCCTCACCCTGAGGACGGGCAGCTGCAGATCCGAGCCAATCAGTGCACTACTTTTGTCCAGAGCTCAGCACACTTAGGGTCAAGAGTTGTGCACTATAGAGAATAGGGTGCCATTTCGGACACATCCCTAGGTGGAGCATGACGTGGTCATAAACAGACTGAAAACTGCCAGGGCTAGTGTCAGTAGTGTCAGTCTGTCCGTCCGATCTGGACCTGAATGTGGTTCTTGACTTTGCCATTTCAGCATGCTTTTGTGGCACAGTTGATGCCACGCAGTGCTACGGGCCAGGTTGAGGGTTCACCAACCACCACAGACTAGCTCACTCTCCCTGCCTGTTTCATTACACTACGATCAAAGCCGGCTGCATGCAATGATCAGCTAGAGGGAATCAGATTTTCCACCAACAAGTTTCTGTACCACACAACCAATAAACAAATATACCGACTTCAGGCACTTCAATATCATGGTTTTCAGTTTCAACAATCTGGACAAACAGAAAATACATCCCTCCCTACCTTGTAGACTTACCGAGTATCGAAGGCTTTGCTTGACAATCTGAATGTCATTACACTTTTTGGTGTTTTGTTACAGATGTCTCTTTCCATTAATCAGTTGGCCGCTGCACAGTTTGGATTGATTGATTGATTTTGTCCGGGGGAAAAACATACACTAAGATGACCGGGATTGCACAATAAAGTTGGGGACTTATTTCCATTGTGGTCCCTATTTTTTTACATAAATACATAAACAATTACATAGATAGAGATGAAAAAATGCTCAACCTCCAGATGAGTATGATGGAGTTTTAAGTACAATGCTTACAAGCTTGTTTGGCTGGTAGCTTATTCTTTAGATGTTTGTGGCTGCTGGTGAACCATGATGTGCAGGCATAATCAAGTGACACTGGACTGGTGCACTTGCCAGAGTCTTCAGGGTGTCTATAGCTAGGTTTCCATTCAGTTGGCGACAGATTTTCATGTGAATATTGTGGTAAACCGTGGGGTGTTGGGTTGAGCTGCAGAAAAAAACAACCCTCCCCTCTGTCCCCCCCAAAAACACACTACCCTCCCCTCTGTCCCCCCCACAAACCCTCCCCCTCGTGTCCCCCCAAAAAACACACTACCCTCCCCTCTGTGTCCCCCCAAAAACACACTACCCTCCCCTGTGTCCCCCCAAAAACACACCTGACCCTCCCCTCTGTCCCCCAAACAAAAACACACTTACCCTTCCCTGTGTCCCCCCCAAAACACCACTACCTCCCCTGTTTCCCCCCCAAAAACACACCCTCACCCTGTCGTCCCCCCAAAAAAAAAACACACAACCTCCCCTGTTCCCCCCAAAAAAAACACGGAAACCCTTCCCTCTGTCCCCCCAAAAAAACACTAACTCCCTCTCCCCCAAAAACACAAACCCTCCCCTGGTTGTCCCCAAAAAAACAACCCTTCCCTTCTTTCCCCCCAAAAAAAAACACAACCCCCCCTGTGTCCCCCCAAAAAACACACAACCCCTCCCCTGTGCCCCCAAAAAAACACGAAACCCTTCCCTCTGTCCCCCCCAAAAAAACACGACTACCCTCACCTCTGTCCCGCCAAAAACACACTACCCTCCCCTGTCCCCCCCCACAAAAACCACTGACCCTCCCCTGTCCCCCCCCAAAAAACACGAAACCCTCTCCTCTTGTCCCAAAAGAAAAAAAGGTTGGCAACCCTACAGTGTTTTGGACCACCCCTCACCCCAGTCCGATCTGTCTCTAAGCACTGTGAAAGAAATTATTTGTTGCCCAAATAAGGAGGGCTTTCTGGGAAGGCTTAATAGCCTACTCCTAGCTTTACAAGCATGCTCAATTAATGATTTCTTAAAGTGCTTTAAGTCCTGGAATATGCTTAATCTGGGTCTGGGAAACTGGCCATAGAGCCTCTCATAGATGGGCTGCCTTTGATGTCTGTATCCTCCTTTTGCTCCAGGCATGAGGAGAGACTGTGACCTGGCCATATTCACTGACGTCCCCAAAGCCTTGTTTGATAACTTAAAGTATCAGAGTGCTATCATTGTCTAAATACATAAGTATTTTTCTTTATGTGTTTCTGTTTTTTGTGCAGAGGCTATCCAGTTCTTCTGGCTGGAGAACGGTGTATTGCTGACACGTGGGGATACTGAGGGGGAAACTACTTCCCCGCCCTAAAACTAAGACCCACATGTGAGTACCTCACACATGAGACACACTCATGAACGGGAAGATGTTAGATGGGATGGATACAGAGGGAAGTGAATATTTACAAATGATATAAGTCATGTGTTTCAGAGAGTATTCTGCCACTGGAGTAGGTGAAGAGGCTTATCTGCGCTTCAGAGGTAAAAGACATGGCTGAATTTGTCATCAGACAGCTGTCGATTTCCAGTTCTGTCTAGACTGTTTCCATGGAAACGGATACTGTTCGGAACCAGAACCTAAAGACTGAATGAAGACTATGAGTCTGAAAACACCCTCAACAACAGCTCTATTACCATACAGGCTACAGTACAGGCACAGAGACTGACGGGTGTTCCTGATAACACTGTCACATGACTGGAAGACACAAAAGGATGTGTCTTCCAGTCATCTATCAGA
Organism: Salvelinus sp. IW2-2015; assembly: GCF_002910315.2. NCBI lineage: Eukaryota > Metazoa > Chordata > Actinopteri > Salmoniformes > Salmonidae > Salvelinus > Salvelinus sp. IW2-2015. The sequence continues at coordinate 111,927 of NW_019942855.1, read as the reverse complement.
TGGGAAGCAGAAGGCACAAGCTGTGGTTTTGTCAACGGACAGTCTCAACTGTTCCACAGAGATAGGAAAACACACACACACACACACCGCATGCCTTCCTGTGGCTTCCTGTGCATTTAGCAACATTTCAGGAAACTGCCACCATACTCGAGGACATTCAACCATCAAGCCAAATGCCTCATCTGGAAATTAAAACAACTCAACTTTTTTATGTATGTCAATAAACATATTTAATTCTGGATTTCAGAATTGACAATTCATTACATTGTTAATAATTTTCTATAACTTTCTATTCATGGGTCACCTCTTCCTTAATTTATTGAATAGTCAACTGCATGTCTGTTAGGATCCCAGCGTGGACTGGTTGTCATTTCTCTTCAAGGCTGCTGCAGCCGCACCCTAAAACAATCAAACTGTCCACTGGTGTATCTGCTGTATGGATGTATAGATTGCTCCTTGGGCTATAGCTGCTGTATATTACTGGGTGAGGGTGTCACAGAGCCTCGTGGCCCCCCGTCAGCTTGTGGAAGAGCTCTTCGTTGAGCGTGTCACTCTGCTCGCGGCTGCGTGTCGACATGAAGATGTAGCCTCCAATGAACTCATGAACGATCTTACAGTCAGCCGTCACACAACTGAACGCCATGTTCACGTTCCCATCAAACTCTATCGCCACCTGAGAGTTCGTAACACCCACACACACACACACACACACACACCAAAGATGAGAAAACGCTAAATGACCAGAAAAAAGGGATACAGAGACAGTGTTCAGTGTGTATTTGGCGATGTAGATTACTAAAGAAGATTATGTGCAGAAAAATGTGAACATTTTGATTGATTGTTTGATTGATTGACGGGTCAGGTCACCTGTCGTATGTCCCAGTTGACGTTCCACTGCCTCATGTTGTTGTAACGCCATGTCTTGACCACGTCTCCCACCCCCAGGTCGATACGGATCAGACGGTTGGGGGCGATACCCAGCACCTCGTCCTTCCTGCTGCCCTTGAACCTAAACGGGTCAGAGACCAGCCACTAGACGCAACTTCACCACAACAATTTATCATTAGACCAGCCCTTAGCCTCTCACTAATCTTTAGTGATAGACTTAACATAAATGTAAATTGAGGTATCTGCCTAGCTAGTGCACGCAATATTTGGTTCTAGGTACCGAGACTAGCCTCGCTGTGAAACATGTAATACACTGGGTTGCCAGATCCTCCTTACCTCACCACCACAAAGGAAATTCCAAAGTCTGGCAGGGCCTGCCAGATCCTCCTTACCTCACCACCACAAAGGAAATTCCAAAGTCTGGCAGGGCCTGCCAGATCTGGAGAAAGCGGAGCAGGGCGTCGGTCAGGGAGAGCTGAGCCACGTTCTGATATGCCTCCAGGATACGAGGGGTCAACTGGGCATGGCCAACGAGAAAGAGGGTCAAGGTTATATTATGTGGGGTTAGAGGGAGGTATAATGGCCTCTCTCAAGTGACTCAACTGAGTTGTACTGTGTTTGATATACAGGTACCTGCCAAAATAAAGGAAACATTTGTAAATTAAGGTTCTGGCGGCTCTCATGGTGTGGGGTGTATTTTCTTGGCAAGGTAAACACTAATAAAACGATGTAAGCCATATGCCATGTCCGTTTCAGTCACAAGATCTTAACCCAATTAAACACTTATGGGAGAATCTGGGGCGGCACCTGAGACAGAATTTTCCACCATCAACAAAACACATACTAATGGGATTCCTTATGGAAGAATGGTGTCACATCCCTCCAATAGAGCTCCAGACACTTGTAGAATCTATGCCAAGGTGCATTGAAGCTGTTCTGGCCAAACGCCCTATTAAGACACTTTATGTTAATGTTTCCTTTATTTTGGCAGTTACCTGTGTATCGTGATGTAGTTCATCAGGGTTAATCATTGGCACACACATGATGAAGATGTTAATCGCTACTTGGTACCTGTTTGACCTTGTACTTCTTGCTGTAGCGTGGAGAGACCAGGCTGTGTGTGTTGATGCTCATGCTGTCGTCGGTGTGTGTGTTGGGGTTGGTCTGCTGCATGGCCAGGAAGGATCGGATGCTCTGGACCTCGCTCTGGAATGAGCTGTCTGCCAGACTCTTCCCTTT
>NW_019942855.1:96750-105814 GCF_002910315.2 Salvelinus sp. IW2-2015 | reverse complement strand
CTGACAGGCTGCCTGACTTTGGTATCTCCTTGTGGTGTGAGGTAAGGAGGATCTGACAGGCCGCTGCCTGACTTGGTTATCTCTTGGTGGTGGTGAGGTAAGGAGGATCTGCAGGCCTGCCTGACTTTGGTATCTCTTGGTGGTGGTGAGGTAAGGGAGGATCTTGGCAGGCCCTGCCTGACTTTTGGTATCTCCTTCGGTGGTGGTTGAGGAAGGAGGATGTCTGAACGGCCCTGCTGACTTTGGTATCTCTTGGTGGTGGTGAGGTAAGGAGGATCTGGACAGGCGCTGCCTGACTTGGTATCTCTTTGGTGGTCGGTGAAGGTTAAGGAGGATCTGACAGGCCCTGCTGACTTTGGTATCTCCTTGGTGGTGGTGGAGGTAAGGAGGTATGTGCAGGCCCTGCCTGACTTTGGTATCTCCTTGTGGTGTGAGGTAAGGAGGAATTATGACAGGCCTGCTGATTTGGTATCTCTTGGTGGGGTGAGGTAAGGAGGATCTAGGCAGCCTGCCTGACTTTGGTATCTCCTTGGTGGTGTGGTGAGGGTAAGGAGGATCTGACAGGCCTGCCTGACTTTGGTATTCTCCTTGGTGGTGGTGAGGTAAGGCGGATCTGGCAGGCCCTGCCTGACTTGGTATCTCTTGGTGGTGGTGGGTATAGGAGGATCTGACAGGCCCTGCTGTTTGGTATCGCCGCGCCTCCTGGTGGTGGTGAGGTAAGGAGGATGGCAGGCCTGCCTGACTTTGGTATCTCTTGGTGGTGGTGAGGTAATGGAGGAATGACAGGCCTGCTGACTTTGGTATCTCCTTGGTGGTGGTGAGTTAAGGAGGATCGACAGGCCTGCTGACTTGGTATCTGCCTTGGTGGTGGTGAGGTAAGGAGGATTGCAGGCCCTGCTGACTTTGGTAATCTCCTTGGTGGTGGTGAGGTAGGGCGGATCTGGCAGGCCTGCTGACTTCTGGTATCTCCTGGTGGTGGTGAGGTTAAGGAGGATAATGACAGTGCCCTGCTTGACTTTGGTACTCTCCTTGGTGGTGGTGAGGGTTTAAGGAAAGGAAACGAAACGGTCTGACGGACTTGGTTCGGTAGACTGCAGTGCCTGACTTGGTATCTCCTTGGTGGTGGTGAGGTAAGGAGGATATGAGCAGCCCTGCCGTGAACTTTTGGTAATCTCTTGGTTGTGGCTGAGGTAAGGAGGATATTGAGCAGCCCTGCCTGACTTTGGTAACTCCTTGGTGGTGGTGAGGTAAGGAGGATATTGACAGGCGCCTGCTGCTTTGTATTCTCCTTGGTGGTGGTGAGTTAAGGAGGATTAGCAGGCCCTGCCTGACTTGGTATCTCCTTGGTGGTGGTGAGGTAGAGGTATGCAGGGCCTGCTGACTTTGGTATCTCTTGGTGGTGGTGAGGTAAGGAGGATTGGCGCAGCCTGCCTGACTTGTGTATCTCCTTGGTGTGTGGTGAGGTAAGGAGGCTATGACAGCCTGCCTGACTTTGGTATCTCCTTGGTGGTGGTTGAGGTTAAGTGAGGCTCTGACGGCCCTGCTGACTTTGGTATCTCCTTGGGGTGGTGAGGTAAGGAGGATATGGAAGGCCTGCTGACTTTGGTATCTCTTGGTGGTGTGAGTCAAGGAGGATCATGACAGGCTGTGACTTTGGTATCTCCATTGGTGGTGGTGAGTTAAGGAGGATCTGCAAGGCCCTGCCTGACTTTGGATCATCCTTGGTGGGTGGTGAGGAAGGAGGATATGGCAGGCCTGCCTGACTTTGGTATTCCTGGTGGTGGTGAGGTAAGGAGGATCTGACAGGCTGCGTGCTTTGGTATCTCCTTGGTGGGTGGTGAGGTAAGGAGGATCTGACAGGCCTGCTGACTTTGTATCTCTTGGTGGTGGTGAGGTAAGGCGGATCTGGAACCAGTGTAATCACACGTTTCCACAGCAAAGGCTATTCTCGGTACCTAGAATCAAATCTTGCGGTGCACTAGCTGCAGTTACCAACAATTTAATTTATGGTAACAGTCCTATCACCAAGATTAGGTGGAGGCTAGAATGGCTGGCTACCAGGTTTAAGTTGTTTGTGGTGAAGATTGAGTCTAGTGGCTGTCTAAGGATAAGTTTTGTGGTGAAGTTAGTCTAGTGGCTGGTCTAAGGATAAGTTGTGGTAAAGTTGAGTCTAGTGGCTGGTTTAAGGATAAAGTTTGTGGTGAAAGATGTAGTCTAGAGTGGCTGGTCTAAGGATAAGTTGTGTGTAAAGTTGAAGTTCTAGTGGCTGGTCCTAAGGGAAAGTTGTGGTAAGTTGATTCCTAGAGGCTGGTCCTAAGGATAAGTTGTGGTAAAGTTTGAGTTGTGGCTTGTTTAAGGATAAGTTGTGGTGAAGTTGAGTCCTAGTGGCTGGTCTAAGGATAAGTTGCTGTGGTGAAGTTGAGTCTATGGCTGGTCTAAGGATAAAATGTGGTAAAGTTGGAAGTCAGGTGGCTGGTCTAAGGAATAAGTTTGTGGTAAAGTTTGGTTTAGTGGCTGGTTTAAGGATAAGTTGTGGTGACGTTGAGTCTAGTGGCTGGTCCTATAAGATAAGTTTGTTGTGGTGAAGTTGAGTCTAGTGGCTGGTCTAAGGATAAGTTGGTGGTAAAGTTGAGTCTATGGATGTCCCTCTGACCGTTCAGGTTTAAGGGCAGCAGGAAGGACGAGGTGATGGGCAATCGCCCCTAACCGTCTGATCCTGTCGTATCGACCTGGGGGTGGAGAAGGGTCAAGACCTGGCGCTACAACAACATGAAGGCAGTGGAACGTCACCTGGAATACGACAGGTAACCTGAACGTCAATCAAAACAAATCAAATGTTCACATTTTTCTGCACTCATCTCCTTTAGTAATCTGCATACCAAATACACATGTGAACTCTATATCCCTTTCTCCTGGTCATTTAGCTTGCTCGTCTTTTTTATGTGTGTGTGCTGGTGTGTGTGTGTGTGTGTGTGTGTGTGTGTGTGTGTGTGTGTGTTGTGTGTGTGTGTGTTGTGTGTGGTGTGGTGTGTGTGTGTGTGTGTGTGTGTGTGTGTGTGTGGTGTGTGTGTGGGTGTGTGTTTGTTCTTGTTTTTCTAACCACAGGTGGCCCATTAGAGTTCGATGGGAACGTAACATAGCGTCTTCAGGTTGTGTGCAGGCTGACTGTAAGATCGTTCATGAGTTACATTGGAGGCCATATTCATGTCGACACGCAGGCGCGAGCAGAGTGACACGCTCACGAAGGCTCTTCCACTAAGCTGACGGGGCCACGAGGCTTGTGACACATCACCCAGGTAATATACAGCAGCTATGCCAAGGAGCAATCTATACATTCATACAGCAGATAACCCAGTGGACAGTTTTTATTGTTTTTTAGGGTGCGGCTGCAGCAGCCTGAAGAGAAATGACAACCAGTCCACGCTGGGATCCTCAACAGACATGGCAGTTGACTATTCAATAATTAAATCCTCCTTACCTCACCACCACCAAGGAGATACCAAAGTCAGGCAGGGCCTGCCAGATCTGGAGGAAGCGGAGGAGGGCATCGGTCAGGGAGAGCTGAGCCACGTTCTGATATGCCTCCAGGATACGAGGGGTCAACTGGGCATGGCCAGAGAGAGAGAGAAGGGTCATGGTTATATTATGTGGGGTTAGAAGGAGATAAAATGGTCTCTAAAGTGACTCAACTGTGTGGTACTGTGTTGGATAACTGCCAAAATAAAGCACACACTTGAGTAAATTAGGGTTCTGGCAGCTCTGTTGTGGAGTGTCATTTTCCTGGCATGGGTTAGGTCCTCTCATCCCCTTAGAGGGTCAGGTAAACGCCAATACATACACAGCCATTCTGAGTGATCACCTTCAACCTATGGTGAATCATTTCTATTCAGGATGACAATACCCCCATCCTCAGGGCACAAGTGGTCAAAGGATGGTTTGATGAGCATGAAAATGATGTAACCCATATGCCATGGCCGTCCCAGTCATCAGCTCTCAACCCAATTGAGCACTTAGCGGAGATTCTGGAGCGGTGCCTGAGACAGTGTTTTCCACCACCATCAACACAACACTAAATTATGAAATTTGTCGTGGAAGAATGGTGTTACATCCCTCCAATAGAGTTCCGGACACTTGAAGAATCTATGCCAAGGTGCATTGAAGGCTCAACACCCCATTAAGACCCTTCATGTTGGTGTTTCCTTTATTTTGGCAGTTACCAAGCTCTACTTGGTACCTGTTTGGCCTTGTACTTCTTGCTGTAGCGTGGAGAGACCAGGCTGTGTGTGTTGATGCTCATGCTGTCATCAGTGTGTGTGTTGGGGTTGGTCTGCTGCATGGCCAGGAAGGATCGGATGCTCTGGACCTCGCTCTGGAATGAGCTGTCTGCCAGACTCTTCCCTTTAGAGCCAGACGAACTCGTCAGTGAATATCGAGTCGCTGCCCATCCACTTCGGGAAATACTGCTTCTCTCCTATATGATAATAATAAATATATAAATATATATATATATAATAGTATATATATAGAGAGAGAGAGGAGAGAGAGAGAGGAGAGAGAGAGAGAGAGAGAGAGAGAGAAGAGAGAGAGAAGAGAGAGAGAAGAAGAGAGAAGAGAGAAGAGAGAGGAGAGAGAAGAGGAGGAGAGAGGAGAGAGAGAGAGAGAGAGAGAGAGAGAGGAGAGAGAGAGAGAGAGAGAGAGAAGAGAGAGAGAGAGAGAGAGAGAGAGAGCCAGAGAGAGAGAGAGGAGAGAGAGAGAGAGCAGAGAGAGCAGAGAGAGAGAGAGAGAGAGAGAGAGAGAGAGAGAGAGAGAGAGAGAGAAGAGAGAGAGAGAAGAAGAGAGAGACTACAGTTATGGGCAAAGAATCTTGGACTTATCGTGGATCTATCTACACTTTCAACAAATATTGTAAAAATGATAGTACTCATGGGTTGTGTTAACCCACAATTTTACACGCAGGTAGACCCTCGTTCCATGCCCTCTGGGAGCTGGGATCAGAAGTTTGATGCAGAACTTTTGTCCCCAGCAACGTTCACATCTGGAGCAGCCTCACAGCCTGAAAAGTGAAAGTTATTGTACTGTGTGCTATAATCTCCATTGTTACTGTTAGTTAAGCAGGTGAAAAGAGACTAAGACAAATGAGCTAAGGGAGAACATACAAATTGCATTTCCTTGATTCCTCTCCTCTGCCTTCTGGCATCATGAGGTTTTGGGAAAGAGGCCCAGGAGGGATGCCCAGAAATCAGGAAATGTAATTGGATTCTCCCTCCAAGTGTCTGCCTTCCATACCTTTTGAGGTTGTTTTGAAATCTGTTTGGGAAAATTGGGGGTTTTTCTTCTCCCAGGCTTACCGTCTATGTGCCTCTTAATAGTAGGGAGATGGCACAGGCACATCCTTAAACTGAACGCAGTATCTGACTGCTATGACCTTCAGAGCAACCGTCTTGAGAGCTTGGCCTCCACGAAACAGAGTGACGAAATTCTGGTTATTACTCGCTGTTCACATCTTGGAACTTGGATCTGATGTGTGTGAGTAGGAAGGTGTGTGGTGTGTGGGTGTTGCTGGCATGTGCTGAAATGATGTTTGTTGTGTGTACCGATTTTGTGTGTTCCAGTCTAAGAAATAGGCATGGAATGAGTAAAGTCAGAATTTTTTTCACACAAATGTTCGGATAATATACGTAGGATATTCCTTCGAAAGATTAATCACCCTTCAGCTCTTGCAGGGGTCGATGGGTCAGTTTCTCCTTGTTGGAAGCCAAGCAACATGCAGAATTATTCCTTGTTGACATGCTGCTTTAAAAACTAAGGCAGGGACTTAATATCGTGGCATCTGTCGTCGATAACAAAACATATTATAATTGAATTCCTAACTTAATTTTAACTTTTACTGCAGGGGGCTAAATCAGAGTCGACACAGACGTTGTTCGACTAGTCATTAAACACAATTCAAGTCTACCTATGCAGAAACTTAAATATACGCACTCTCCGACACAAAGGAATTATGCGTACTTCTACAAAAAAGAAGACGACCTGTACCATGTCAGATATGTGTTGGCATTCCCCAATATTACACTTTATGTAGCATCAGCAGAGATAAGGATAACAATAAACGAATCTCCGTTTGGACTTAGAAAGACTACCAAGACCGGGATTGGTCACATTCTGAACTGTCAGGAAAGAGCTCGCGCTACGTTACTTTACAATTAATAATATGAATAATAACCATAATCCATAGCTCATATTTCTACTTCACAATAACCCATAATCGGATATGTGGGAAATAAAGAGTTCATAATGCTTTCTGACTCACGTCAATGTCTTTGGGGGCGCTGTCCGCTCCCGACCAGCTTGACCTCCAGACCACTGTAGGGCTGAGTCCAGGTCATCCATGGCCGGAGTGGAGGGTCATGCGTCTGGGGCATCCCCGACAGGCGCCAGCTTGATTGATGTGGTACTCGGGGGGGGGGGGAGGTTGGAAGATGACAAGAGAGAGTAGTCACTAGTATACTACAGCAGCATAGAACTAGGACAACAAAGGGCCCAGTGTAACATGTCAGTACGTGCTGTAACAGCTCATATCTGGTTTTAAAATGACCAGGCAGCTCCATTTTGGACACGTGATGCTCTCTTTTGCGTGAACAGTTTTGCGGTTAGGCTATTAGAATTAGAATTGATGAAGGCACATGTCTAGACGTAATCCATTCCCAGGCGCTGTACCTGTAATAGCTCCAAACCAGCAGCCATTCTCCTCCTCAGTACATTCTCATGTTCCCTCCCAGTTAGATAGGCCCAGCGAGGCCCTGCCTCATACATCTGGCGTCCAGACGCAAACCGCATTTCCATACTGAGAGAGAGAGGGTTGGTGAGGGGGCAGAGAGCAGAGAGGGGTGAGGGCAGAGAGAGAGAAGGCTGATAGGCAGAGACGAGGGGAGACTTGTTGGAGTGTGAGGTCCCAAGTATCGAGAGCGAGTACAGCGTGCAGGTGAGCTAGAGGCAGATGTGCTAACGTTGAGCAGGTCGCAGAGAGAAAAGGTGAGGGCAGAGAGACGCGGTGAAGGGAGAGAACCGACCGCAAGAGAAAGAGAGGTACAGGGGGTAGACTATTCAGCTACAAAAACTCGGGGAAGGAGGGTTAAGTTTCCTGAGATTGTGATCAGGAGGCGAGAAGTGGAGTTGCAGCGAAGGTGGCCAGACGTAGGTAGAGAAAGGTGAAGGGGCCAGAGGGAAAGAGGTGAGCGGCCGAGCGGAAAGACAGAGTTGACAGATAGAAGCTCCAAATTGGGAGATAGAGATGCAAAGAAGCAGTCTCGTCAGGACTAAAGAACGCAGTGACGCAGAGAGGTCAGACGAGGGTCACAGAAAGTCAATCATTGTATAACCAACGTCGCAGTCAGTTTAGCACTCTAGAGTAGAATTCACACTTCTATTCCTTGTGCTAGTTCGTCTAGAGGACCTATTCAAACCAAATCCTCCTAGATGCACCTTTCCAGTGCCCGAGGGGTGTGTAATGATATCCTTACACACACACACCTACATCACACGACTAACACCAGACACACATCTACACACACACCAGCACACACACACAAAACACCCCCTCTACACCACAACCACAATTCCAACAGACCACACCACACACACACACACATCAGCACACCCACAAGCAATCAAAGCGACACTCACTATCGTCACCTTGACGCACAAACAACAATCAGTGACACACACAACACCACACACCACACACACCCCCCCCCCCCACATGCCCCAACTCACTGAGCCCACGCTTGGAGGAGCCGGTCTGCCTCCGCAGGGAGCCGCATGCGACAACTGGTACAAGAGTGCGGGAAATGCGCAACTGGTCCAGCATGACTGTGAGAATCCCCGAAGAAGTTCGCAATAATCTCCTGAAATGCTCCCTGCTCCATCCAGTGAACGAGAAGAGTGCCAGCCAACCTGAGAAAGAGATGGAGAAAGGAAGAAAGACACAAATACTATATACCGAACCGCAAAGACGAGCTGCAGTAGGATGAACTGCTTCTATCAGAAAGGCTTCTGAACCGAGCAGCGAATTAGTGAAGGCTCGGAGTTCTGTGGTGGTACCTGCTGTGGATGTGGCCCTCTTGGGGTCCGCTACGCCAACGACCCTAGGCCCGGTGGCACCTGCAGGCTGTTCTGCGCCCAAGATGGACCTCTGAAGGGGCAGAGCAACGCTGGGCAGGACTGACCCGACAGTCTGGATCAATCGCGCTACCCCCAGTCTTGGTAGGGATCAAGCCCCGAAATGGCAGGCTACTCCCTATATAGCCCCCAGAGGCCCGGCCAACTGTGTTATCACGAAAGGAGAAACAAGCACAGACTAATGTACAACTTGAGGTCCAATATAGGTAAAGGTATCTAATCTACTACTACTGCTACTAGTACTACTCTTACTTACATTCCCTACTTGCGTAAACGGTACCGTGACACTTACAAGCCTTACTCCTTAACCTCTGTCGTATACTATTACCCCGCCCAGACGACCTTATTACTACCTGGAATTTCCATGGACTACATACTGTTTTATCTACTCACTGTCACTACTACTACAGTGACCTCACCACTCACTTACTTATACTTCTCGTTCATTTGCCCACTTTGACTACTCCGTAAACAGCAATCCATAAGCCAATTTACTGTAGTTACATCATCTGCAATTGGTTCTCAATCTGTTCATCTTGGTGTTCAGATTTGCTAATAATTTAGCTCAGACATAACGATGCGGGTTCATGCTGGTGTCATAAATCGTGTTATGTGCAGCCAATGTGTACCGAAATCTAGAGAGTACCCATCGATATCATGTCATAAATTGTGTACCCTTGAAGCGGAACATTGATGTAAGGGTCTCTCCTTCTATGAGTCGAATTACAGTTCCATCTGACAAGTCTCTATAAACTTTCTTCTCCTCTGTCTGTCTCCCGTCGTTACAAAGGTGCGCAGCTATGTGCATGCTAGCTCCTCTGGCCGACAGGGATGTCGTCTAGACACGCATTGAAGTGTACACTAGTGTGAGAAAGCTGAGGCATGG
>NW_019942855.1:82255-96725 GCF_002910315.2 Salvelinus sp. IW2-2015 | reverse complement strand
TAATGTTCTGACCAGCATGTCTTGGGGGCTGCTGTCCGCCCCGACCAGCTTGACCTCCAGACACTGTAGGGCTGAGTCCAGGTCATCCATGGCTGGACTGGAGGTCATCGTCTGGGGCTCCGACAGGGACAGCTTGTTGATGTGGTACTGGGGGGGGGTTGAAGATGACAAGAGAGAGGTAGTCATAGTTAAACTTACAGCACATTAGAAATGGGACATCACAGGCCAGTTACATGTCAGTACATGATTGTGGGGATGTTACAATGCATTCAGGAAGTATTCAGACCCCTTGACCTTTTCCAAATTTTGTTACATTACAGCCTTATTCTAAAATGTATTAAATCGTTTTTTTCCTCATCAAGCTACACACAATACCCCATAATGACAAAGCAAAAACATGTTTTTAGACATTTTTGCAAATGTGAGTTTCTCCCATTCCTCTCTGCAGATCCTTTTGACAGTTGATGCTCTCTTTTGGTGAACAGTTGGGGTTCAGGTATTAGAATTAGAATGAATGAAGGCACATGTCTAGGACGTATCCATTCGGTGTACCTGTATAGCTCCAAACAGCAGCATCTCCTCCTCAGTACATTCTATGTCCTCCAGTAGGATGGCCCAGCGAGCCTGCTCATACATCTGGGTCAGGCGCACCACATCATACTGAGAGGGAGGGAGGGAGGGCGGAGAGGTGAGGGGCAGAGAGAAAGGTGAGCAGGCAGAGAGAGAGGGAGAGAAAGGGGAGAGAGAAGAAAGAGTGAGAAAAAGAAGTGAGAGGTCAGCCGAGAAGACAGAAGCGAGGCAGTGAAACCCAGATGGTCAGATTCGAGAGTAGAGTTCACACTTCTATTTTAGAGGCTATTTCCAATCCAACTATCACTTTTCATTCTCTATATCACTCACTCACACACATAGACACACACACACCTTGGGCTCCAGGTCATGGAAGCAGTAGTATTTGAAGCGCAGCCAGAGTCTGTCATTCTCCTGAACGCCCTGCTGCATCAGTGAACGAGAAGAGTCCAGCCACCTGAGAAAGAGATAGGAGAAAGGAGAGAGACAAAGTATTTAGAACGAAAGACGACTGCAGAGTGAAGTGAAGATCGAGACAGAGAAATGTGTGTGTGTCTGTATGTCTACCTGCTGTGGATGTGGGCCTTGTCTACCACACTGGCGGGGCGGTACAGCTTAGCAATGGCCTCTGGGGGGGGAGCAGGCTGGGAGACTGACAGCATCTTGTACACCTTCTCAGTCTTAGGGGAGTCAGCGAAATGGGCAGGCATTCCATTATACAAGCAGGGGCGGGACACTGGGTAGGAAGGGAAACAGGACAGGGACAATATTGGGTCAAATAGTGAAGATATCTAGATCGTACTACTACTGCTACTAGTACTACTGTTACTACTACTACTACTGTTACTACTACTACCACTACTGTTACTACTACCGCTACTACTACTACTACTGTTACTGCTAATACTGTTACTACTACTGTTACTACTACTACTACTACTACTACTACTGTTACTGCTACTACTACTGCTACTATAGCAATTACTTAGTTACATAAGCTTTAAGCAAGCTTAGTTATGCTAATAATTAGTCAGACATAACGATGCGGGTTCTGCTCTTCATACTGTGATTGGTCAGCTGAGGGTCGATGAGGACATGATGATGTCATAATGTGTACCTGAGGTGAGAGGCACTTCTGTGAGGTCATACAGTTCCTCTGACAAGTCTCTATCTTTCTTCCTCTTCTTCTCCTCTACAGGTCGCAGCAGGGACAGCTCCTCTGGCCGACGGATGTCTGGAACCAGAGAGGAAGGAGAAAGAATGGAGGGATGGGTGAAAAAGTGTTTTGTGGAGTGACAAACTTTCTTTCACTTAAACTATACGCAGGTCATATGGTAGATTGTGGATTCCTTTGTTATGTTGACGTGAAAACAAACTTCTTGGAAAGAGAAAATAAAGGAATTGATTTCTGAACTCACTCAGCATCTTGCAGATGCCCAGCACAGTGCGGAACACAGACCCAGAGAAGCAGACCCGGAGCCTGAGGTTCAGTCCGTTGGGCAGGCCCAGCCTCAGGGGCTTGTGCTGGGGCATGAAGATGAGCCCGGCATCTGCCTGGATGCCACACTTCTCAAGGGTCCAGGCCGTTCGCAGGAGCCACTGCTGCTTCTGCTCCCACCACAGGGCATGATCTGACCAGTCACGCTTTACCTCTGCACAGGGGAGGAAACTGGTGAGCCCTCTGACACAACATGTCCGCCATGCATCACCCACACAGTCAGTGCCTTGAGATCTACTTGTGGTGGATCATATGAGTGAATATCACCTCTATACAGTGTAGGATAGGGAGATTGCTGGTCTCCACCATACAGTGTGCACTATCTGAATACGTGTGTGTGTGTGTGTGTGTGTGTGTGTGTGTGTGTGTGTGTGTGTGTGTGTGTGTACGTGTGTGTGTGGTGTGTGATGTGTTGTGTGTGTGGTGTGTGTGGTGTTGGTGTGTGTGTGTGTGTGTGTCGTGTGTGTGTGTGTGTTGTGTGTGTGTTGTGTGATGTGAGTGACTCACGTGACTTCTCCACCAGTTTGAGGATGACCCCACCTATGTGTAGGTCAGAGGTCACACTGACAGTGATGGGCGGAGCATCGGTCCCAGGTCCTCCACCGCAACTGACAGGTCCCACGCTGCCAATACTGAGAGAAGAGAGAGAGAAAGAGAGAGAGAGAGGGAATAGTAAGGGAGAACAAGTGTTGGGTTGGGAAACAAAGAATGAGAGAAAGAACGCGCGAAGGGAGGATAGAAAAATGTGTGTGTATGTCACATGAAAACACACTTTCGAATCCCAACCACACGTCCCACACACACACACACCCTGGATGACCGGTTATTCTGACAAGTTCACTATGACAACACACACACACCCTGGAATGACGGGTTATTCTGACAAGTTCACTATTACAACACACACACCACCTGGATGACCGGTTATTCTGACAAGTTGACTATGACAACACACACACACTTCCTATTCTAACTTCAGCAATTCATTCTGGACGCATACTTCGCTTTCAAGACCCCCACCAACCCTAACCCAACTCTACCCAATCCAACCCCACCAACCCAATCCAACCCACACCCACCCTACTCTACCCGACCCTACCCAACCCCACCCTACTCTACCCAACCCACCCTACACAACACAACCCCACCCTACTCGTCACCCCGACCCAACCTGACCCTACCCTACCCACCAACCCAACCCAACACCATCAAATTGTCACTCCATAATTGGTCCAACTGTGTGTGTGCACAGGAGGTTGGTGGCACCGAAATTGGGGAGGACAGGCTCGTGGTAATGGCTGGAGTGTAATCAGTGGAATGGTATCAAATACATCATATGTTTGATAACAATCCATTAGCTCCGTTCCAGCCATTATTATAAGCCTTTCTCCCCCCAGCACCTGCCACTGGTGTATGTGTGTGTGTGTGTGTGTGTGTGTCATGTCAGTATGGTAATAGCAACATGGTGTAAGGTTAAGCACTCTGTAACTTGACTAGTTGTCTTGTTCTACTCACAGCAAAAGAGTCAGAGTTTTGGCCCATCGATATAATAAAAGCCTACTGCTGTCCTAAACTGTTCACATCCATCCCTCTGTCCCATCCTCCAACATCACAATCGACAAGAAAGACATCTCTCTATCTCTCTCTGAGACCCCGGGCGAAACACTCTCACACAAACAACACAGTCCGTCTCACATTTTCTACACACTCTTGTGCATCTTACCTTCTCCACCGTCCAAAATGCAGGGGACTGGCAGCTTCTTTAAAAAAAGACCCACTACCCCTCTTCTGCTTGTTCTGTGAAACTACCCTTCTGGACTCATTTGGTGAAACCTGACTATTACACTTCCCCTCTCTGTCTCTGTTGGGTTGGGTCTTGAGTTGTGGTCTATGTATGATATGTGGTGCACATGTCAGTGCTGAAAAGGGTGTTCCTCCTTTGTCAGTTTCCGGCCACCGGAAGTGTGAGTGACAGTGACACTGAATTTAGCTCTCTCTCTCTCTCTGTGTGTGTGTGTGTGTGTGTGTGTGTGTGTGTGTGTGTGTGTGTGTGTGTGTGTCAGTTATAATGACTGTATGTCAGTCTCATTGGTTCTGTAGCAGTCTGGGGAGGGTGGGAAGGGAGGGTCCTGTGATCCATACAGTAGACCAGGGTTCATCAACTAGATTCAGCCACGGGACGTTTTCTTTCTTGGACAGATGGTCAGAGGGCCAGATAATCTGTAGACTGCAAATTGACCGCAAGAAGCCCAAACAGATATAATATTTGACTAAAACATAGTCATTTCAAACCTAGCTTAGATATACAGTGTCTCTCTATTATGCGTGGGAATACTTTGGAACAGATTTCCCAAATTAAAATCACTTGGCGCTGATTTGCTGGTGTTTTTACAGTCTTTTAATGTCGAACAATGTAAAAACAAAAAACTTTTATAGGGCTCAGAAAACTTGGCCAAATAAAATTCCCCCGCAAGTTGGGGAACCACCTGCAGTAGGCTGTGTGCCAATTTACATGTGATGGACACACACACACACACACACACACACACACACACACACACACACACACACACACACACACACACACACACACATAGTCTTGTACAGCTAACCTTGTGGGGAGACACAATTCAGTCCCATTCAAAGTCCTATTTTCCCTAACCCGTACTATTACCCTAACCCTAACTCCTAACCCTAAAACTAACCTTAGCTCCTTACCCTTAACATAATTCTAACCTTAACCCTAAACCCCCTAGAAATAGCATTTGACCTTGTGGGGACTAACAAAATGTCTCCAGTTGGTCAAATTATTATTTGTTTACTATTCTTAGTAACACGCCACCCCCCGCAACCACACACAGGTGTAAGGGGCACTTCTATGTAACCTTTGATACTTGGTTGAGATATCCTTCAAAAGCTAAAGCAAGACTATGTCCTAACAGTTCTAAATGTCCTCTTCTCTCCTCATATTTCCTCTGTGGTCGCTGACCTGAAAATAAATAGTGTGTACAAGAGGAGATGAGGAAAGAGGATAAAAATAAATCTTTATTAAACTAGGCAAGTCAGTTAAGAACACATCCTTATTTACAATGACAGCCTACCAAAAGGCAAAAGGCCTCCTGCGGGGACGGAGGCTGGGATTGAAAAAAAATCATAAATAGGACAAAATACACATCACGACAAGAGAGACACCACAACACTACATAAAGAGAGACCTAAGACAACAACATAGCATGGCAACAACACATGACAACAACATGGTAGCAACACAACATGGTAGCAACACAACATGGCAGATGAGCAAAGAGGAGATGTGTTCTAAGTAACACTTGTACTGTTTTTCTTTTCAGGAGGGCTAGCTCGGAACATTTGAAAATGGATTTGAAAGAACTGATTTTAGCATTAAAAGACTCCAAAAAACAGCCAATCATTTCAGGTCCAGTACTATCATTGGGCCGCGGGTGTGAAAGATTCAGCAGACTGCTGGCATTACACATCTGGCTAAAATCAAATCAAAGTTTATTTGTCACGTGCACCGAATACAACAGGTACCTTACAGTGAAATGCTTACTTACAGGCTCTAACCAACAGTAAAAAGACAGGCTATATACAGTAGCGAGGCTATAAAAGTAGCGAGGCTACATACAGACACTGGTTAGTCAGGCTGATTGAGGTAGTATGTAGATATGGTTAAAGTTATGCATTTATGATGAACAGAGAGTAGCAGTAGCGTAAAAGAGGGGTTGGTGGGTGGTTGGCGGGACACAATGCAGATAGCCCGGTTAGCCAATGTGCGGGAGCACTGGTTGGTCGCCCCAATTGAGGTAGTATGTACATTAATGTATCGTTAAAGTGACTATGCATATATGATAAACAGAGAGTAGCAGCAGCAACACGTAAAAGACTACTGTGGCTCTGCTGGAGTTACTTTTATAGATAACTTTGACACCTTCTGGAAACAGAAGATACTCTACAGAAATGACGGAGTCCATCCAAATCATCTTGGCTCCTGGACTCTGTACACGCATTTCAAGGCTGCGTTGTAACAATGACTGGTAAATGATCCAAGACCAGCTCAGTTAATCACTACCATTGTGACAATGAGTCGTCATAATGCTGCATTAAATGTACATGATCCTAGGTACATTGACAAACACAATGTCAGTAATTTAATTTATGTATCCCTAACTGCACCGAATGCTTCTGTTTATCCTTCAGCTATTGTATGCAGTAATCATGAGCCTATGATTTAGAGCTACACTGTTAACACTGAGGCAGTGTGCAATAGTAGGAAGATCACTTTGTGCAGCTCACCCTGCACTATCAGCTCCAATATAAATAACATGAGTAAGTCTACCTCTGATAAGCTTCCCAGTAAAGCATTGAAAACAATCAAGCAACCCCAAAAAGTGCTAAAAATAGCCCATATTAACATATGTAGCCTAAGAAACAAGCTCCATGAAGCCAATAACTTGCTTGTAACAGATGACATTCATATTCTGACTATCTCTGAAATTCACTTGGATAATACCTTTGATGATACAGTGGTAGCAATACATGGTTATAACATCTACGGAAAAGACAGAAATGCCTGAGGAGGCGGTGTTGCAGTCTATGTTCAGAACCGCATTCCTGTAAAGCTTAGAGACGATCTAATGTTAAATACTGTTGAAGTAATATGGCTACAGGTTCATCTGCCTCACCTAAAGCCCATTCTTGTGGGAAGCTGCTACAGACCAGCAAGTGCTAACAGTCATTATCTGGATAATATGTGTGAAATGCTTGATAATGTATGTGATATCAACAGAGAAGTATATTTTCTGGGTGATTTAAATATTGACTGGCGTTCATCAAGCTGCCCACTCAAGAAAAAACTTCAAACTGTATCCAGTGCCTGCAATCTGGTTCAGGTTATCAGTCAACCTACCAGGGTAGTTACAAACAGTACACTAGCTGTAATTAGGCTACAAATTACGTTACAGAGTAAGATGTAATTCTAGCTGTTGGCCAGTAGAGGGTGGTGAAAGACAGACAGAGAAACAGTAAACTCGATCAGCTCAACACAGAGCCCCTGACACGGTGGGCGACTGGCTTCCGGGTTAAGCGAGCGGTGTGTAAAAGCAGCGCGTCTTAGCGGATCGTGTTTCGGAGGACCTTCACCTCTCCCGAGCCCGTTGGGGAGTTGCAGCGATGAAACAAGATCGTAATTACCAATTAGATATCACGAAAATTGGGAGAAAAATTCACAAAATAAATAAAACACTACACTGAACTCCTACCATACTGTATATCCACATACAGCGTTGATAATTCGAGTGAACGGTGATGGTTAATTTGTTGAATAATTAATTTGTTTATACTCAACTTGCAAGGTGTTTTATAGCAATACAACAATACATACTTTCCTTATGGTCATACTCTATATAGGTCATATAACTCCCCTCCCATTTGGTACAATCCATGCGTCATTGTTTACAACAAAATGGCCAAGTATTTCTTCCCCTATATTCAAACTGGATAAAGGCGCTTTAAATAACGAAAACGAAACTAACTACCGAACTGAAAAACACACCGGAGTTCTGTGTCGGATTGACTTCAGGATCACACTCACATCATGGCATTTCAAATGTCAACTGTCTCTTCGCGTATCAGAGCCATATGTCCATTTTCCCGCTGTCGTAGTGGTGACTTTCATACTAGTGATATCGGTGTGTGCTCCAAATTTAGAAACATTTTCGGTGTTGCAAATCGTCAGGTGTATTCGCTGGTGCGAAGTGGGCAGAGTTCGGCGAACTCCAGCCCTGCAAAGTGCAAGGCCATTCTGAACCAAGGGGGTATTCATTTTGCAAACCGTGTGGAGAAGTTTTCAACAACTACAGCTGCCGCGAAGTCGTTTGAGTCGTTTCAGGGGCAAAACAAGGCCTCGACCTCCGGGGGAAAGTACGGTTCGTTGTACCGGATCGCCCTCGCCGCGCTTGGGGTGACCACCGCGGTCGTGTCCCTGCACGCAAGTGCCCATCTCGCCATGGCGACGGGATTGGAGCGGCTAGACCTTGACTCAGCCAAAGGCGACTGGAACGAGGTGAAGGGTACGTTTGCAGACAGACACAGTCAGGGAGTGTGGGTGGGAATCTATAGGTGCTCATGTTGAGAATTTGGTTGCGCAACAGGACCTGTTGCATGTGAAAAGTAAAGTTGTCAAAGCTGTGTGGCCTAAATTGCAATAGAAAAAAATTAGGCGCCAACTCAAAGGTTCAAGTGGCTCATCGTGGCCTTATGTGGTACTAGGTTACTACCAAGTCATTAGTGCATTACAGCTTTTCATTTGTAATTTCCCTTTTCAATATGTTGTCCCTACATTACCCACATTGATTAGTGGAATGATCATAATCATCAACTCTCTGTCCCTCTCCTTTTCCTTAGCTGCCTTGCTCCATATGAGTCAGGGGGAGAGAAGGAAGCACTACAGGACTACCTACCTGTCCCTGGAGGAGGTGCCTGTGTGGACCGCCAAGTCACTAGTGGACAGAGGTTGGTGGCACCTTAATTGGGGAGAATGGGTTTGTGGTAATGGCTGGAGCGGAGTCAGTGGAATGGTATCAAACGCATGGTTTCCATGCCATTCCATCTGCTCTAAAACCTTGTTGTTTCTCAACTCCCGTCTGGGGTCCCACAACACAGGTTTACATGTGTTTGGTCCAGCCCAGCACTACACACTGTCATTTAGTTAATGCTAGGTTAGTAGGCCTATCGGGCCCCAGGACTACACACTGTCATTTAGTTAATGCTAGGTTAGTAGGCCTATCGGGCCCCAGGACTACAGCTGTGAGACACTGGAGAGCAGCATCGCTGAGCGTCCACTATAGATATTCTGGAACGACAACATAAACAGTAAACGCAGGTTAATATTACAGTGTTCTTATTAACAGTGTTGACAGAAGCAGGTGTTCATCTGTCTCCAAGGTGATTCAGTCAAGGCGACCAAATTCAAGAGGAACGAAGCTCTGGACAAGAAGATCTCCCTGTTCAGCGGTGACATCACCAAACTGGAGATTGATGGGATCGTCAATGCAGGTGATCATATAGTAACCTAGCTAATATTAACATAACATTATAGAAATAACATAACTTAAAGATGGAATTTGCAGTAGGGGAAATGACGCCATTGGCCGCCCCACCACCGCTGTTGTAGTTGTTGTTGCTGAGCGGAGGAGTGTTATGCAGCATGGTAAATAAATTGCAGTACATATTGTGCTCTTCTATTGCACATGCAATGATGTCAGAGGGCAAAAAGCTGTGTTGGTTGTTTACAGTAACTTATTTGTTGTAATATCGCAAACGGACGTGGCTGTTTCACCATTTAAGGATTCCAGCTTTAACTTGTAGTAATAACATTACTTAAAAATAACAGAATCACATGTAGTAATAACATTACTAGTAATAACATAACATGACTAGTAATAATATTACTTAGTAATAACATAGCATTACTTAGTAATAACATGACTAGTAATAACATTACCTAGTAATAACATTACTTAAAAAATAACAGGAAGCACAGTAGTAATAACATTACTTAATAAATAACAGATCAATGTAATAACACATTACTAGTAAATAACATAACATGACTAGTAATAACAGATCTACTTAGTAATAACATAACAATGACTAGTAATAACAGCATTACTTTATAGTAATAAACATAACATGAACTAGTAATAAACATTACTTAGTAATAACATAACATGACTAGTAATAACATTACTAGTAATAACATAACATGACTAGTAATAACATTACCTAGTAATAACAACAACATTACCTAGCAATAACAGCATTACTTAAATAACTAAGAATGAACTCAGTAATAACATTACTTAGTAATAACATAGCATTACTTAGTAATAACATAGCATTACTAGTAATAATATAGCATTACTTAGTAATGACAATTACTTAGTAATACATAACATTACTAGTAATAACACAGCAATTTACTTAGTAATAACATTACTTAGTAATAACATTACTTAGTAATAACATAACATGCTAGTAATAACATGACCTTGACAGTAATAACATAGCACTTACTTTAGTAATAACATAACATGACCACTAATAACATTACTTAGTAATAACATAACATGACTAGTAATAACATTACTTAGTAATAGCATCACTGGTAATAACATAACATCACTAGTAATAACATAACATGACTAGTAATAACATAACATCACTAGTAATAACATAACATGACTAGTAATAACATTACTTAGTAATAGCATCACTAGTAATAACATAATATTACTAGTAATAACATAGCATTACTAGTAATGGCATTACCTAGCAATAACAGCATTACTTAGTCATATAGTATTACTTAGTAATAACATAGCACTACTTAAAGTAATAATAGGTGACATTTCTTATAGTAAAACATGAATTGTGTACCTATCCTGAGGCCTCAGTGCTCTATATGGGACAAATCACTGTGAAATGAGAGGTATTATCGTACTGATCGCCTGTCTTGGTTAGAGTCAGAACTCTGTGTCCTGGGGTTGATACATTATCCTGATCCCATCATAGAATTTTGAGTGAACTGTATCTTATTTCACGCTCCATGTCACAGTTGACCTGGTTACACACCCACATTTATAATCCCTCCATTTGGGTAAATAATGGTCTGGGAGTTTGATGAAAACCGTATCTTCTCTTTGTGTGTGTGTGTGACTACTGTACTGCATTCAGAGTGACACCTAGAGAGCTTGTAAAGAGCTAATGCTTATGCTCTACTTCTGTTGTTGAACTTTGCCCTTTACCCACCCTGACCCTGTGGTCTTCTCAGTTTCCATTGAAATATAGCCCTGTTGGCTGTCTGCAGGGCCTCTTTGTTAAAAAAAAAAAAAAACTATAGTATTAACTAATCAAAATCATATTAATGTCTTTATTATGTGTGCTTTAGAAAGAGGTTAATATGATACAATACACTGGTTGCTCAATGCCATTTGGGTGTAGTGTAATTTTCCACCTCCAGATGGCAGTAAAGGCATGTGTATCATACCATATCAGTCTGAAGTTTCTTTGTGATCATAGCAAGACTTTAATTAGTACTGTGTTTGGCTATGAATTGGCATTACTGTGTACAGTCCAACATCAGAAGAGCTACTTGATGATCAGGTTTTGCATAGAAAATGATGTTTCTTCATTGGTCATTTAGTGTTAACTGTCATAAAACAACATGGCCGCCTATGTGGTGCTGTGTGAATAACTCATCTCTCATTAACATCATGTTGGCTCCAACATCAGAGCCAGCAGCCTGTATGTTTTACAAGGCTTTTTATAGAGTCCCACTCTCACTATGCAAAGTGCCACTGAATAACAAGAGAAACAGAGCTGTAAACAACCCCTAGAGGGGACAGGCAGAGCAAGGTGAGGGAACGAGACGGGCTGACTGAGGATGCATCTGAAACCAAATGGCACCCTATTCCCTATGTAGTGCAGTATATAAAGAATAGGGTAGGGTTTTGGACAAAGCTAGAGTGTGATAGGAGTAACAGGGAGAGGGATCAAGGGGACCTCTCGTGAGTATCTCTGTCACTATGGCAACCGCTGTGGTGACATGGAGTTTGGTGGGGGGGCCTTCCCTACTACAATAATGATAGGTGAAGAACTGCACACACCCAGTGCCACGCATTCGCATCACTTCACTCACTGCTGCAGATCGATCAGTAGGGAGGGCGAGCCGATAAGGGAGGACTGTTTATGTCGTTTGTGTCATTCTCAATAAAGATTGGATTTACAGTCACCCACCCACCCACCCCTTCACCATTTTATTGCTGTTGGCTTCTGCATTCTCCTATAAAACACTGCAAACATAAAAACCCACAAGCACTTAAGAGCTGTCTTAGAGATGGGGAGGAGGGCAGGTTGCAGGGTAGAACATCCTTCTCTTTACACCCCTCAATCACTCCATCCGGCCTCAGCAGAGAGAGAAAGCGATTGAGAGGAGAATATATTGTCTCTGATGGGCTATTTGATTAAGATGGATTACGCAATGAAATGTGAATAGTCATTGGAGTGATGAGGTAAATGTGTGTGGGTGCGTGACTCTACACTTGTAAAGTTCCTCAAGTCAACAAGTTTTTAGTTCTGTTGTTGTATCTGCATTCGATTGCATTTATTTAAATTAAACCCACAGCTCAATTTAGACTAGTTTCTACTGTAATAGCAGAGTAATGGTTTAACTACCTCCTGTCAGACAGCGAGGTATGGGCAGGGGCTAAATGTTCTCGCTGATTGTATTCCCAGGTCTCCAGCCTCTTAGGGGGTGTTAGAGATAAGAGGCCCCTGGTTGCTGTGGGGAACCCTCACTGTCACGGTTGCAGCAGTAGCTCAGATACAAGATAAGCGTCAATCCCGTCGGTCCAGGTCAAGGCCCCACAGACAAACAGAGAGACGGGAGCAGAGCAGCTGTGTTTCAACCTCAATGCCTAAACCCACTAGTCTAGAGATAACACAGCAGCATTGACTGGCCACACACGCACACGCGCACAGCACTGACAGGTGGCTGGCCCCAATGGCCACAGGGAGTTAGAGTGATTTCCACTGCTTCCCTCTCAGTGTCGGGAGGTAATCTACAGTATAGGCCCCACAGGTACACTACCTCCATACTGATCTACACTGTACTTAGTGCTACTGTTTTAATCACTGACTGCTGTCTCTACTGGCTGGCCTAAATCTCTGACTGTAGGTGTTATGACTGACTGCTGTCTCTACTGGCTGGCCTAAATCTCTGACTGTAGGTGTTATGACTGACTGCTGTCTCTACTGGAACTCTGCTGTAGTTTCTGTAGTGACTTCAGGCTATTCTCTGCAGTTTTAGTTAGTGTATCTCTAACTTTGGATACTGTATCTGTAGGCCAAAGTATATCTGCATGTAGTAGGAAGTTTGTCTGTTGACCCACATGCTCAAACATACAGCATATATAGTCACTACATATCACAACAGCGACACACACACGACTATTTTCGGTTTGGACCACCATCAGCAACCACTGCAAGATATGTGAAAGCGCGTTCCAAACGGACAAGACATATTATCCAGAAGAAATTTGTACAACATTCTTGATTTTATTATTCATTTACATGTTTGGAGCATTGACGAGTTAACGGAGCGCCCAGAAGTCAGAGCTTTTAATGACTGGTAAACAAACGTGGGAGGAGAAAAAAAGTGGAGAATGAGTTTTGCAGATCGTCCCGCATTCATTAGCATCTTATTTCTCTCCTCTGTAACAGCGCCCCCCCCCCCCCCCAATCAATCGCCACTTTAGCGCTGAGATGGCATGCAGATGAGAGCCTCATTAGCCTGATTGGCCCAGTGCAATGTGGGAATTTCAGAGAGGAGTCTGCCTGCTCATCAGCACAGTGCTCCTCAAGCTGCGTTCATCAAGGCTGTGTGCTTTGTTGTCTGTTCAACTGAGCTGGGCCTATACCTTTAATTAGGCCAATAGAGTTCAATAGAGTTTTACCTTGATTAGGCCTAAGTATGTTCATCAACGTTCAATAGAGTTTTACCTTAATTAGGGCTTCTGTCATTAGAGCTAGGTTGACTGTACGCACCGGTAGTGGTGACCAAGCAGTGGTGTAGTGTCACTGAAAATCAGGGTTGTAGTCGAGTCACTAAACCTCGAGTCCGAGTCAACTACCAAGTCCGCTGTGCTCAAGTCCGAGTCATGAGTCRCTATGGCTGAAGTTCGAGTCCATGGTCGAGTCACCAATGGTCGAGTCACGAGTCATGTCAGGAGTCCCTCAATTTATAATAGGTGTTATTATGCAATTGTTTTTAGTCGCCACCAGATGGCAATATATGAGGGGTCCAGCTGCGACACCTCTCAGTGCAGTGCATCCCTCAGGAAAAGTGGACCTTTTGAAAGGAACCATATAAGGAGAAGTGGGGGTTTCGAAAGGTGCCACTCAAGACGTCGTTTGAGTTATCGGATGTTAGTCATGGTCTGCAGAGATGACAGAAAGGAATTTCAGTTATGCAAAAAAAGAAAAATTTACTCGCTGTGAGCTGTTTTTCGTAAATGTAAATGCTAGCTAACGTTAATTTTACAATGTATTATTTGATATTGAATATTTGAAATAATAATTGAAATATCAAGTCATGGCGGTTCTAGTAGTTATGTAATTCCAGCTCTTCTAGTGTTGACTCCATTCAACACCCCCACTTCTCCTTTATATGGTTCCTTCTGAAACGTCCATTCCTTTCGACACCCCCACTTCTCCTTTATATGGTTCCTTCTGAAACGCCCATTCCTTTCGACACCCCCACTTCTCCTTTATATAGTTCCTTCTGAAACGCCCATTCCTTTTGACACCCCCACTTCTCCTTTA
>NW_019942855.1:51328-81324 GCF_002910315.2 Salvelinus sp. IW2-2015 | reverse complement strand
TATCAATTTATAGACCATTTGTCTAACAGTGGACTGATGAACATCAAGACTTTTAGAGATATTTTGTAACCCTTTCCAGCTTTAATGCAAGTCAACAATTCTTAATCTTACATCTTCTGAGATCTCTTTTTGTTCGAGGCATGGTTCACATCAGGCAATGCTTCTTGTGAATAGCAAACTCAAATTTTGGGAGTGTTTTTAATAGGGCAGGCAGCTCTAACCAACATCTCTAATCTCGTCTCATTGATTGGACTCCAGGTTTAGCTGAATCCTGACTCCAATTATCTTTTGGAGAAGTCATTAGCCTAGGGTGTCACATAATGTACTTTTTCCAACCTACATGCGAATGTTTAAATGAGTATTCAATATAGACAAGAAAAATACAATAATTAGTGTGTTATTGTGTTATTTAGTTTTAAGCACACTGGTTTGTCATTTGTTGTGACAAAGATAAGAAAGATCTAGATCAATTTTTACTACTAATTTATGCAGAAATCCAGGTAATTCCAAAGGGTTCACATACTTTTCTTGCCACTGTATGTAGTTATGTACAGTTGAAGTCGGAAGTTTACCTACACTTAGATTGGAGTCATTAAAAACTCGTTTTTTCAACCACTCCACAGATTTCTTGGTTAACAAACTATAGTTTTGGCAAGTCGGTTAGGACATCTACGTTTGTGCATGAACAATTCATTTTTCCAACAATTGTTTACAGACAGATTATTTTACTTATAATTGACTGTATCACAATTCCAGTGGGTCCAGACTGTGTACATACACTAAGTGACTGCTGCCCAATTCAGCACTGTTGCTAATCTCCCTAGGAGTGGCCGTCCTGCAAAGATGACTGCAAGAGCACAGTGCAGAATGCTCAATGAGGTTAAGAAGAATCCTAGAGTGACAGCTAAAGACTTACAGAAATCTCTGGAACATGCTAACATCTCTGTTGACAAGTCTACGATACGTAAAACACTAAACAAGAATGGTGTTTATGGGAGGACACCACAGAAGAAGCCACTGCTGTCCAAAACAAACATTGCTGCACATCTGAAGTCTGCGAAAGTGCACCTGGATGTTCCACAGCGGTACTGGCAAAATATTCTGTGGACAGAGGAAACTACAGTTGAGTTGTTTGGAAGGAACACACAACATTATGTGTGGAGAAAAAAAGGACCAGCACACCAACATCAAAACCTCATCCCAACTGTAAAGTATGGTGGAGGGAGCATCATGGTTTGGGGCTGCTTTGCTGCCTCAAGGCCTGGACAACTTGCTATCATCAACGGAAAAATTAATTCCCAAGTTTATCAAGGAATTTTGCAGGAGAATGTAAGGCTATCTGTCTGCCAGTTGAAGCTCAACAGAAGTTGGGTGATGCAACAGTACAACAACCCAAAACACAGAAGTAAAACAACAACAGAATGGCTTCAACAGAAGAAAATACGCCTTCTGGAGTGGCCCAGTCCTGACCTCAACCCGATTTTAAAATGCTGTGGCCTCGAGCGGTTCACACCAGACATCCTAAGAATATTGCTGAACTGAAACAGTTTTGTAAAGAGGAATGGTCCAAAATTCCTCCTGACCATTGTGCAGGTCTGATCCACAACTACAGAAAATGTTTGGTTGAGTTTATTGCTGCCAAAGGAGGGTCAACCAGTTATTAAATCCAAGGGTTCACATACTTTTCCCACCCTGCACTGTGTGAATGTTTACACAGTGTGTTCAATAAAGACAAAAAACGTATAGTTGTTTGTGTGTTATTAGTTTAAGCAGACTGTATGTGTCTATTGTTATGACTTAGATGAAGATCAGATCAAAGTTTATGACACATTTCTGCCGAAATCCAGGTAATTCCAAAGGGTTCACATACTTTTTCTTGCCACTGTGTGTGTGTGTGTGTATATATATATATATATACACAGCTAAGGAAAGAATTAGGACACCACTGTAAAATTATCAGTTTCTCTGCTTTTACTATTTATAGGTATGTGTTTTGGTAAAATTAACATTTTTCTTTTATTCTACAAACTACTGACAACATTTCTCCCAAATTCCAAATAAAAATATTGTCATTTAGAGCATTTATTTGCAGAAAATGACAACTGGTCAAAATAACAAAGCAGTGTTGTCAGACCTCGAATAATGCAAAGAAAATAAGTTCATATTAATTTTTAAACAACACAATACTAATGTTTTAACTTAGGAAGAGTTCAGAAATCACTATTTGGGTGGAATAACCCTGATTTTCTATCACAGCTTTCATGCGTCTTGGCATGCACTCCACCAGTCTTTCACATTGATGCTAGTAGACTTTATGCCACTCCTGGTGCAAAAAGTCAAGCAGCTCGGCTTTTTTTGATTGCTTGTGACTATCCATCTTCCTCTTGATCACATTCCAGAGGTTTTCAATGGGGTTCAGGTCTGGAGATTGGGCTGGCCATGACAGGGTCTTGATCTGGTGGTCCTCCATCCACACCTTGATTTACCTGGCTGTGTGGCATGGAGCATTGTCCTGCTGGAAAAACTAATCCTCCACCAAATGTATATAATAAAAAAAAAAGTCACCTTTATTTAATCAGGTAGGCTAGTTGAGAAGTTATCATTTGCAACTGCAACCTGGCCAAGATAAAGCAAAGCAGTGTGACACAGACAACAACACAGAGTTACACATGGAATAAACAATAAACAAGCCAATAACACAATAAACAAGTCAATGACACAGTAGAAAAAAGAAAGTCTATATACAGTGTGTGCAAAAGGCATGAGGAGGTAGGCAATAAATTGGCCATAGGAGCGAATAATGACAATTTAGCAGATTAACACTGGAGTGATAAATGAGCAGATGATGATGTGCAAGTAGAGATACTGGTGTGCAAAAGAGCAGAAAAGTCAATAAAATAAAAACAGTATGGGGATGAGGTAGGTAGATTGGGTTGGCTATTTACAGATGGACTATGTACAGCTGCAGTGATCGGTTAGCTGCTCAGATAGCTGATGTTCAAAGTTGGTGAGGGAAATAAAAGTCTCCAACTTCAGCGATTTTTGCAATTCCTTCCAGTCACTGGCAGCAGAGAACTGGAAGGAAAGGCGGCCAAATGAGGTGTTGGCTTTGGGGATGATCAGTGAGATATACAGTGGGGAGAACAAGTATTTGATACACTGCCGATTTTGCAGGTTTTCCTACTTACAAAGCATGTAGAGGTCTGTAATTTTTATCATAGATACACTTCAACMGTGAGAGACGGAATCTAAAACAAAAATCCAGAAAATCACATTGTATGATTTTTAAGTAATTAATGTGCATCCTACCTGGCTGACATGAAAATAAACCATGGGAAAGCATCCTCCATTCTGTATTTAAGTGCAGAGATTACATGTATTTTTGACAATATTAGCCTACCACTTGTGAGTGATGTATTATCACTTGTGAATGAGGCAAGAAACAGCGCATGCCTTTTCCTTGCGACTTTTTKAAATCATAGTCACACACCTCATATAGCCTAGCACATAGGCCTATATGTTTTGATATGGTTTGTATCACAACTAAAGTGGCCAAATAARTTCTTAAAATGAAGCACATTAATRCGCTTATCAACSAGTGTAGCCTAACTGGCATACATAAGCAGCGCATGAGTTTCAAGTTTGGGGAAGATACTTTTCACCATAAAAATGCACCTTCATAATAATAATAAATAATTACATGCATAATCACATTAGCGGTCACTTTTGACAACAGTGTTTTCCCGCTATTTTCATTTTGGAATATTCGCARTTACACAGCGTTGCTGTGCTTACAATGTGAAGAAATAGCCTAATAGTTTATCAACATTTTAAGCTAAACGTTCTGATCTGTTGCATCAGCCTCGTTGCTTTTAAAATGTMTTTTGATGCGAGTGGTTGTAATAATTTGGGATKTATCACATCCTACAACTGTCCAAGAGTCTGTTTGGAATATGCATTTKTTGCACAGAGGMACAAGTTGACCAATAGAATAGGTCAACATTTGTACTATGGGGGATAGTATATTGACATATGCTAGTTATTTTGCTGTTCATTAGGCCTACTCATCTTGTTGGCTGACAAAAAGTAAATGAGGACAGTTCTTCTAACATCTTCAATATGCAGCACAGAATTGGATAAGAGGAACTAGCACAGTTGCGTCTCCGATGTGTTAGTCTTCACTTGTAGCTTACTTCTTAGCTACAAGGGAAGAGATGCTGAGATGCCTGTGAGAAGGAACCGATCACGTGATGGGCGTTGGCTAATAAGAATTGAGATATCTGAGAGAGCCATGTGAGTGAGAGGTGCTTCGGAGCACGGCAGCTGGGAGAAGGGAATTCTAATTATTATATTCAGCCCAAGGGCACAACGGCCACTTTGTCCGCAAAAGGCATGGATTTTTTAGGGAGCATTACGGCCACACAAGGGGTATGCCGCCAGGAATTTCGAGGCCTGGTGAGAATATAATCAAGTACTTGGCTAATGGTGAATGAGAAACTGATTAAGCGTGTGCAAGAAACAAAGCAGAGCTCATGCATTTCATGCAACTTTWAAAAAATCATCATTAGTTGCATCATGCAGCCTTAGAATGTATTACAAATCAAAACATGTAGCACAATGTTTTGTATCACAACTAGAGTTACAGAAATAGCTCTAAATGAAGCATATAGGAGGACCTGTTTCTTTGTTAACCACTCAACACAGAACAGCCGCATGTGRGCACACTTTCTTGGAAAGCATTTGTAGAAAATATCCTTTCTATTTTATTCAGCTTTGTTCAATTGTGTTCGTCATACTATAAAAAATAATGCCACGGAATTCTAAGCAAATACACAGCCATATGCCATAGCCACATCAGGACCTAACATAAGGACAACTCAGAGTATGTTCTRCTGAAATGGACTACATTTTCTTCATATCATGTTTCTTTAGACCGGTCTAAAATAAATAATGGATTTATTGTGAAGGTGTAGGCTATATTACATGGATTTATTAGACTTGTTAAAATGTAGATGTTCCAAAGGTCTGCATCAGTAACTTGTAGGCTACAGTATGCCTGGAAGCATGGAGATGCTAAATGTGTTTGTTAATTAACAGTCAATTGCCATGAGACCTGCAGTTATTTGTTTGACCATCACAGGCTGACAAAATGTCATGACCGCCACAGCTCTAGGTCCATTATCTTTTCGACCTACTTTATATCTGGTTTTAGTCCTTCAAGTTTACACTGAAAATGTTTTACCATCCCCCCCCAAAATACTTGTGATGTTTTATTTTAATTACATTTTTTACTGTTTGGACAAAAATCGCTGAAGTTGGAGACTTTTATATCTCCCTCACTAACTTCAAACATCAGCTATCTGAACAGCTAACCGATCGCTGCAGCTGTACACAGCCCATCTGTATCTACCTACCTCATCCCCATATTGTTTTTATTTACTTTTTTCCTCTTTTGCACACCAGTATTTCTACTTGCACATCATCATCTGTACATCTAWCACTCCAGTGTTAATTTGCTAAATTGTAATTACTTCGCTACTATGGCCTATTTATTGCCTTACCACCTCACGCCATTTGCACACACTGTATATAGACTGTTTTCTATTGTGTTATTGACTGTACGTTTGTTTACTCCATGTGTAACTCTGTGTTGTTTGTGTCGCACTGCTTTGCTTTATCTTGGCCAGGTCGCAGTTGTAAATGAGAACATTTGTTCTCGAACTATCCTACCTGGTTATAATAAAAATGTAAAAAAAATAGGCTGAGAGAGGCTGGACTGAGGGCTTGTAGGCCTGTTGTAAGGCAGGTTCTCACAGACATCACCGGCATCAACGTCGCCTATGGGCACAAACCCACCGTCGCTGGACCAGACAGGACTGGCAAAAAGTGCTCTTCACTGACGAGTCGCGGTTTTGTCTCACCAGGGGTGATGGTCGGATTCGCGTTTATCGTCGAAGAGATGAGCGTTACACGAGGCTTGTACTCTGGAGAGGGATCAATTTGGAGGTGGAGGGTCCGTCATGGTCTGGGGTGGTTGTCACAGCATCATCGAATGAACTTGTTGTCATTGCAGGCAATCTCAACGCTGTGCGTTACAGGGAAGACATCCTCTCCCTCATGTGGTACCCTTCCTGCAGGCTAATCCTGACATGACCCTCCAGCATGACAATGCCACCAGCCATACTACTCGTTTCTGTGCGTGATTTCCTGCAAGACAGGAATGTCAGTGTTCTGCCATGGCCAGTGAAGAGCCCGGATCTCAATCCCATTGAGCACGTCTGGGACCTGTTGGATCGGAGGGTGAGGGCTAGGGACATTCCCCCAGAAATGTCTGGGAACTTGCAGGTGCCTTGGTAGAAGAGTGGGGTAACATCCATAGCAAGAACTGGCAAATCTGGTGCAGTCCATGGGGAGGAGATGCACTGCAGTACTTAATGCAGCTGGTGGCCACACCAGATACTGACTGTTACTTTTGATTTCCCCCCCCTCCCCCTTTGTTCAGGGACACATTAATCAATTTCTGTTAGTCACATGTCTGTGGACACTTGTTCAGTTAATGTCTCAGTTGTTTGAATCTTGTTATGTTCTTACCAAATATTTACACGTTAAGTTTGCTGACAATAACGCAGTTGACAGTGAGAGGATTTTTTTTTTTTGCTGAGTTTTTTTTATATATATTATATATATATATATATATATACAGTGGGGCAAAAAAGTATTTAGTCAGCCACTCTAGAGCAGTGATGTTTTGGGGCTGTTGCTGGCAACACGGACTTTCAACTCCCTCCAAAGATTTTCTATGGGGTTGAGATCTGGAGACTGGCTAGGCCACTCCAGGACCTTGAAATGCTTCTTACGAAGCCACTCCTTCGTTGCCCAGGCAGTGTGTTTGGGATCATTGTCATGCTGAAAGACCCAGCCACGTTTCATCTTCAATGCCCTTGCTGATGGAAGGAGGTGTTCACTCAAAATCTCACGATATATGGGCCCATTAATTCTTTCCTTTACAGGATGTCGTCTTGGTCCTTTGCAGAAAAACAGCCCCAAGCAATGATGTTTCCACCTCCATGCTTCACAGTAGGTATGGTGTTCTTGGGATGCAACTCAGCTCTTTTGTCCTCCAAACAGACGAGTTGAGTTTTAACCAAAAAGTTCTATTTTGGTTTCATCTGACATATGACATTCTCCCAATCTTCTTCTGGATCATCCAATGCTCTCTAGCAAACTTCAGACGGGCCTGGACATGTACTTGCTTAAGCAGGGGGACACGTCTGGCACTGCAGGATTTGAGTCCCTGGCGGCGTAGTGTGTTACTGATGGTAGGCTTTGTTACTTTGGTCCAGCTCTCTGCAGGTCATTCACCCCCGTTGTGGTTCCTGTGGATTTCGTGATATTTTGACCCCACGGGGTGAGATCTTGCGTGGAGCCCAAGATCGAGGGAGATTATCAGTGGTCTTGTATGTCTTCCATTTCTAATAATTGCTCCCACAGTTGATTTCTCAAACCAAGCTGCTTACCTATTGCAGTTGCAGTCTTCCCAGCCTGGTGCAGGTCTACAATTTTGTTTCTGGTGTCCTTTGACAGCTCTTTGGTCTTGGCATAGTGGAGTTTGGAGTTTGGAGTATGACTGTTTGAGGTTGTGGACAGGTGTCTTTTATACTGATAACAAGTTCAAACAGGTGCCAATTATACAGGTAAACGAGTGGAGGACAGAGGAGCCTCTTAAAGAAGAAATTACAGGTCTGTGAGAGCCAGAAATCTTGCTTGTTTGTAGGTGACCAAATACTTATTTTCCACCATAATTTGCAAATAAATTCATTAAAAATCCTACAATGTGATTTTCTGGATTTTCTTTCTCTAATTTTGTCTGTCATAGTTGAAGTGTACCTATGATGAAAATTACAGGCCTCTCTCATCTTTTTAAGTGGGAGAACTTGCACAATTGGTGGCTGACTAAATATTTTTTGCCCCACTGTATATACACTTTTATGCGGAAAAAACACTGTATTAAACTCAGTACTAGTATTGTTTTCAATTTCGTTAAGCAGTTTGTGTTTCTTAACCAGGCAAAGCTAAATAGTAGGCTGGTGACTAATAGTTAAGGGGAAGCAAGAGGTTTGCTTGCGTGATGTGTAGCTTATGATCGGATGCGGAGCCTGCCTGCCTCTCTGCCCACAATCATCGCATGCTCCCCCGCAGCTCACCAGCTGATGTAGGCTGCGTGTGCTGGGTGTGGTGCATCCTTCCCACTGCTAGAGAACAGAACCCTTGCTTCTCTGCCCACCTAGTGCTGCTAATAGTCTGCTTATCAAATTAGCCTATCCAGTCCAAGTGCAAATACAAGTCACAGAAAGGCGAGTCCGAGTTACCAAAGGTCGAGAAGGCGAGTCCAAGTCCGAGTTACCAAAGGTCGAATCCAAGTTGAGTCACAAGTCATGAAAATCGGGACTTGAGTACAACAAAACCATAAACAATGTTGCCACAACCCGACATGGGTAGTATTGTGATCGGTGCTCTCACCCCCGTTTAACCCCGTCGGCATGCTTGACTTGCTCATTCTAAGCGCTAGCAAACCCTCTTCAGAGATGAGGATGAAACTCCCATGAGAAATGCTAGAGGAACCCATCCTACAAGGTTGTATTGTTCTGTGCTCATACTTTTCCTTTTCTATTCCTGTCGTTAAGTAGGGTCGGCGAATCTGTAAGAGGCGGAAATGAGTCAGTGTTTATTCTGTAGGTCGGAGAGAGGCTGTGTTGCCCGAGAGCTCTCCTGATGCTGGAGCAGTGTGCATTCTCTCTCCTGCTACTCTACTAGGAACGTAATTAATTTGTATCAATTGAATGTCATTGCCAAAGGTTGTCAGTTTTGTATTGTACTGCGATTAGTGCTACTCAGTGAGAGGTAGTTAAATGGACAGGAAGAGCACAATCACATGGGCTAGCTCACTGAAAGGTTTCAGAGATTAGATGGCTGGTGCACACACACACACACACACACACACACACACACATGCCCTTACCGTCGGGGAGATGGTATGAGGTCTGATACCAACAGACAGTTTCTATCTACAAGCCATCAGAATGCTGAACACTGGCGCACGTTGTCTCTCTCTCCTCCCTACTGCAGAGAAAAGGCACCACAGCACAGCAAGTGTTTATAGCGCTGTCCCTGCTGAAACATCATTTCAGCCATTTAGTTTCTTACATGTTTCTGACTGAAAAGTTCTGTTACCGAAATCCCTCAACCCTTGCTCTCTTTACATGAAACATGTAAGCATCGCATGCATGTGACCAATATTTCCTAGTTATGACAAACTCAGAACACAGTAACACGTGACAGCTCGATAGTGTTTATACAAGCTACTATACAAAGCCTACTAATGATAACGACATTACTTATTATTATATTGATGATAATAATAGTAATAATAACAATAAGGAGATCAAGAAAAATGAGGGTATAGGAGTGAGAGCTGTGGTTATATTATGTGTGACAAACAGGTGCTGTTAGATTACAGGATCATTGTTCTGCCTGTTTGAAACAGTGTAAACAAATCTAATTATAAGTAATACCAGTCTGTTCTAACGAAAAACAAATTGTAAAGGTTTAAAAACAGCCAKATTTGGGAAATTGCTTTATGCAACATTTTGCTGCTGCATGAGGCTTGATGCTCACGGAATCAGTAAGTTATTAAACAAACACTCAAACAGGAAACAGAAGCAGGATCTGTCTTATTTCTGGAGATATATATGGATGATTTATAAAGCCAGGCACGTTTGACATTTAGGCTATTGATTATAGACCTAATTAAGTTTGGGTTTCCTCAATTTTCTTAGATAATTAGGCTAAGGCAAGGAATGTTTCCTGGTCTCTGGTGCTGCCTCCGCCGCATTGTTCTCGATCCCAATATGCTGGTTAACTCCGCTATTATGCACATAGCAACATAGGGAAAGGTGCCAGTTCTACGGCWCACTGAAGATTGTTTCAGAACGGTGGACAGCGACCGTATCCAATGATGGACAAAGCACATTTGTTATAAAATAATATTAGATTTATTAATATTGCACCATTATTTGAACATAATATAACCATATACAATTTCAGTATCACATGTCTTAGTGATGGACTGTTCCATCCCCGTGACCTCCACAATGATTTAGTCCACTGAGACCGGTGCAAATTACACAGGTGTCTTGTGCACCATATCTTTTTTTATTTTATTATTATTGCCACTGCTCGACTAAAGAAATATCGGTCGACAAACATCCTATCGACCAAACAATCGACCAGTCGACTAAATCGGGTCAGCCCTATTCTATTCTACTGCGCCATTTACTTTATGTCCGTATTGTTATCTTTGATTTCATATTGTTGTTGCATTGTCGTAGTATTGAGCGATTTAGTGCTTTTTGAGGTTTGACTCCAAAAATAATTATCCCGGTTTTCGATTTTGTTTTCGATACTTTAAAAAAAACATTGAATGCACTATGTATTATATGGGTTGAGTGCTGTAACAACACAGAATAAAACTATMAATAAAAGTCCCATGGTGGTAGTGATTGAACATGTACTCACATTACTTGACTTGTTGTTATGTATATTACATTTGTTTTATCTGATTACTTTATTATTTTATTCCCAGTCTTCATCTCATCTCTATGCTGTCTGACAAAATCACTATTTTAGTAATTCTTCAAAATAAATAAGGCATACTTTTATGACTGCTGAGTACCAATCATTAATCACTTAGATCATGTATTTTCAGGTAGAGATACCTTGRGACGCAACTGCTCTCAATCCCTCTCGATTGCAGGTATTCAGTCTCTTCTCTCCCTCTCAGACCGGACAAGTAGGTGCGCAATGGATTATGGTCGTTGTAGTTAATTACCACGTTTTAGTGCAGAAAAACTATGTAGAATATTGGCCTGTTGGAAACTACAAATCCCTACTACATTGCACAGTTCGGGCTTGATTTGATTTATTTCTAGAGAAAATGCGCATTGAGGTCACAGAAAAGCAACTAACGAAATGTAATTCAAATAATTGAACCAAGGTAGGTCAAATAACAGACATTTTGGTTAGTCACTCAGCACTACATTGTCGAGAAGGAAACTGCAAGTAAGCATTTTGTTGGACGGTGTATACCATGTGTATCCGGTACGACTAATAAAACTTGAAACAAACAAACATATAGTACACACACACACCACCACACACACACACCCACACACACACACACACACACACACACACACACACAAACTGTTTGTCTGAGATAGACACTTATACCCTCCTCTGGCTGTTATAATGATTTGTGCTTACAGCATTAGTACTCACTAGAAGGGGAGGCATGTCCTCAGGTTAACATACAGACAGACTATGTAGACTAGATACACACGCACGCTCCAGAGCATGCGGATACAAACACACACAAATCGATAGGGAGTAGCTTCCTAAGGCTACTAAATCTAGTCAGTAAAACACAGCTACTATGTATTCAGAGAGTATATTTAATGAACATCACTCTGCCGCATTATGTATACTGAACAAAAATATAAACGCAACATATAAAGTGTTGGTCCCATGTTTCATGAGCTGAAAATAAAGATCCATACATTTTATCATAAGCACAAAAGCTTATTTCTCTCAAATGTTTGTTTACTTCCCTGTTGGTGCGTTTCTCAAGATAATCGTGGCGTGGCGTGGGGGAGCCGGGCGAGGCGTGGGGAGCCGGGCGAGGCGTGGGGGAGGCGGGCGAGGCGTGGGGAGCGGGGAGGCGTGGGAGGCGGGATGGGGGGAGCCGGGCGAGGCGGGATGTGGGAGCGGATGTGGGCGAGGCGTGGGGGGGGGATGTGGGGATGTGGGCGAGGCGGATGTGGGGGAGCGGGGATGTGGGGGAGGCGGGATGTGGGGGAGGCGGGATGTGGGGGAGCCGGGCGAGGCGGGATGTGGGGAGGCGGGATGTGGGGGAGCCGGGCGAGGCGGGATGTGGAGGAGCCCGGGGGAGAACGTGGGGGAGCCCGGGGAGCCGGGCGAAAAAACTCTGAAGCTTTCCAATATTGTGGTGTCACATTCTATGCCGGACTGACTATGGGAGACGAGAAGCAAGTACAGGGAGTGAATATTTAATAAATAACCGACATGAAACAAAACAAGGACAGCGTCTGGACAGGTGGAACAAACAACATTAATGCTGACACAGGGATGAGGAATAGACGGATATAGGGGAGGCAATCAATAAGTGATGGAGTCCAGGTGAGTCCAATGAAGCGCTGATGCGCGTAACGATGGTAACAGGTGTGCGTAATGATGGGCCGCCTGGCGCCCTCGAGCGCCAGAGAGGGGGAGCAGGAACAGGCGTGACAGTTTTGTCAAACACAATGCCACAGATGTCTCATGTTTTGAGGGAGCATGCAATTGGCATGCTGACTGCAGGAATATCCACCAAAGCTCTTGCCAGAGAATTGAATGCTAATTTCTCTACCATAAGCCGCCTTCAACGTCATTTTAGAGAATTTGGCAGTATGTCCAACCGGCCTCACAACCGCAGACCATTTGTAGTCACTTCAGCCCAGAACTTCCACATCCAACTTCTCTACCTGTGGGATCGTCAGAGACCAGCCACCCAGACAGAGTATTTCTGTCTGAAATAAAGCCCTTTTGTGGGGAAAAACTCATTCTGATTGGCTGGGCCTGGCTCCCCAGGGTTGGACCTGGCTCCCAAGTGGGTGGGCCTATGCCCTCCCAGGCCCACCCTTGGCTAAGCCCCTGCCCAGTCATGTGAAATCCGTAGATTAAGGCCTAATTTATTTATTTCAATTGCCTGATTTCCTTATATGAACTGTAACTCAGTAAAATCGTCAGTTGTTGCGTTTATATTTTTGTTCAGTATATTTAAGTTAACTTGATTCTCCCTAATATTCTGCCAGTTTATTTGTACAGTATAATTTAACACAACCCACCTCCCACCTCCCAATAAAACGCATATGAAAACATTTGAAGTTTTACCAATATTTTTTTTATTCGCATAGAAAATCAAAGAAACCAAACAAACAGTTCTCACTGTTTAGATTTATACATAAGACTTTGTGAAAAGCTGAGCGTATTTAAAGGAAAGGTTTCTAAGACCGTAAAGAAGGCTCTAGATCTTTTCTCTTTCCCCAGAATGCTTTTCCCACTGGAGTTTTGGATTGGAAAAAGACATAAGGCTAATTAAGTTTAGCATGGTATATTTAAGCAATAATGTACGAGGGGGTGTGGTATATGGCCAATATACCACGGCTAAGAGCTGTTCATATGTATGACGCAACGCGGAGTGCCTGGAAAAACTCCTTAGCCGTGGTATATTGGCCATATACCACAAACCCCCGCGGTGTCTTATTGCTATTATAAACTGGTTACAAATGTAATTAGAACAGGAAAAATACATGTTTTATCATACCCGTGGCCAATCAGCACTTTTTTTATAATAAAAACTATAGTCTATACATAACTCACTCTAACAATCTCCTTTCTTTCTCTCCCTCCTTTTCRCATCACTCTCTTTACTCTTCTTTCCGTTGTGATTCAGTTGTGATTGAGAGGCCAGAACATTGTTATAATATACGTAGATTGACAGAAATACACTTCCAAGTGTGTGATTAGAGTGCAGAGATGCACAGTGCTGCAGTTTGGTTCATCCATGATTTCTATGGAAATCTCCCCCCCCCCCCCCCKCTACCTGTGTGACCTGACTGTGTCTGTGTCGCTGGATCTGAATGACTGACTATGATGCACACAGAGCTACTAAGTAGATACTAAGTAGATATAATGGTACGGCTATTACAGCTTGCTGTGTTCAGATGTTTGTGTGGTAAATGTGTACATCACTGTAAACGCATGGTTTTTTTTCTTCATCTTTCCTGATCGCAACCAATAGAAAATGCCTTTTACTTTGGGTTGATTTACGTAATTTGATTGGAGACATTTCTAGTCCAGTTAACATGCCTTTGCCGTTCATATTATGATGACATGCAATAAGCAAGAGGATATATCCTTTAATATTGGTGTTCTGTATGTTAAGGGAAACGCCAATATGTGCAATTATTTTATTCCATGACCTTGTAATAACAATTTTATGTCTTTAAAGATGGGCACGTTTGATGAATACACTCTCTTCACTTTCTGCTCCTTCCTGTACTAAAATATCAGTGATAGGTCAAGTAGAAATGAACTGGTCCTGTTAAGAAGTAGCAGGGTTTGGATCAGGGCCTAGCTATATTCCTACCCTTTTCACAGTTTCCCTCTACCATTAGTTCTCCCTTTGCTGTCCCTCTTTTYTCTATCTCGCTTCCTACTTTTTCTCCCTCTCTCTTTATCTCTCTCTCGAAGGATCAGAGTCTATATTCTTCCTTTTCACCCTTTCCCTCTTTTATTATCCCCCCCTTCCTCAATTATTCCGTCTCTCTTTTTAACCTCCCTTTGCTTACTCCTATCTCTCCCTCTCATTAGAGTCCCCAGGCAGGCAGCGCTGCAGTAGGAGCCCATGTCCCTCAGAGCTGCTATCAGCTCTTCTCAGCTAGAACAAAGTTATCTCTCTCTCGTTCCCTCTCTCTCTGCAGCACAAAATAAACAGAGAAATAAAATATAAAAACAAGAGGGGAAAGAGAAAAGTAGAGGTCTAAGATAGGAACATATATATTTTCTGTCAGTCAGTGATGAGTTGTTGTGACTAGTACCATCAAACCCTTTACCCGTGTGTCTACACAGCGCATACAGAAGTAGATAGTTGTATACACTACATGACCAAAAGTATGTGGACACCTGCTTGTCTAACATCTCATTCCAAAATCACCATCACCAGACCATTATTCCTCCTCCA
Source organism: Salvelinus sp. IW2-2015 (assembly GCF_002910315.2). Taxonomy (NCBI): domain Eukaryota; kingdom Metazoa; phylum Chordata; class Actinopteri; order Salmoniformes; family Salmonidae; genus Salvelinus; species Salvelinus sp. IW2-2015. The sequence continues at coordinate 66,464 of NW_019942855.1, read as the reverse complement.
CCAAACTTTACAGTTGGCACTGTGCATTGGGGCAGGTAGTGTTCGTCTGACATCTGCCAAACCCAGATACGTCCTTGGACTGCCAGATGGTGAAGCGTGATCACTCTCGAGTACGCGTTTCCACTGCTCCAGACTCCAATGGCGGCGAGCTTTACACCACTCTAGCCGACGCTTGTCATTGCGCATGGTGATCTTAGGCTTGTGTGCGGCTGCTCGGCCATGGAAACCCATTTAATGAAGCTCCCGACTAACAGTTCTTGTGCTGACGTTGCTTCCAGGGACAGTTTAGAACTCTGTAGTGAGTGTTGCAACCAAGGACAGGCCATTTTTACGAGCTTCAGCACTCGGCGGTCCTGTTCTGTGAGCTTGTGTGGCCTACCACTTTGCAGCTGAGCCATTGTTGCTCCTAGACATTCCCACTTCACAATAACAGTACTTACAGTAGACTGGGGCWGCTCRAGCAGGACAGAAATTTGAAGAACTGACTTGTTGGAAAGGTGGCATCCAATGACGGTGCCACGTTGAAAGTCACTGAGCTCTTCAGGAAGGCCATTCTACTGCCAYTGTTTGTCTATGGAGATTTCATGGCTGTGTGCTTGATTTTATTCACCTGTCAGCAACGGGTATGGCTGAAATAGCCGAATCCACTAATTTGAAAGGGTGTCCACATACTTTTGTATATATATATAGTGTAGCAGTCTACACAAGTGTTTCTCTCTGGAATATATTTGCCTTTTAGCGTCTGCCTACGCCTAAACATCCACCTCAAACTACTGTCTTTTATGGAATAGAATGAAGAGTACAGTAGCTGTAAAGATACTGAGACCTCAAAACAATGTATAAACATGAGAAGCACTGAAACACTTCTGTCACCCAGCTAACATGGCCCTGTGGGGACACAGCAACCCAAGCCAGTCAGCTAGTAACAGATCAATAAGATTCAGAGCAGAACTGAGGAGGCACAGAGGGTACTTTGGAACCAAGGAGACCAACCAACCAACCGCCTGCTGGAACCGTATCCTTAGAACGGCATCCAACCGGTGGGGGTGGGAGAAGTGTGTCTGAGATGATGTCATCACGTGTAGGTGTAATCTATATCCGGGATCATCCCTTGCTCCCGGTAACCCTGGTTGGTCCCGTAGCCTGCCGTGTGACCCAGTTGGGTGATGATGCCGTTGTGACTCTGGTTGCTCCGGTAGGTGCCGTTACTGTGCGWTGAGGGGAAGATGGTGTGCACGTAGGTCACATCCTCCCCTCCTTTGGGTTGCAGTGGCTGATGGGTCATCATGGGCGTCATGGCAAAGCCGGGGCTTCTGATCTCCAGGATGGAGCTGTCCTTCTTAGTACCCGACTCCACGTAGTCATCGTACGGCTTCCCGACCCCGCGCTGACCTCTGACCCCATAGGAGTCTGTTTCCCCGGAGACATACCCGGCGCGCTGGCCGTACCAGCAGAAGATGCCGAAGATGAGTATGAGGGAGACCAGGGCCGTGGCTCCGCCGATAATCTCGGCCAGGGGGAGGGCTGCCATCTCTGTGTCCGAGTCCTCACCCCCGTCTCCCCCCTCGGGGCGCAGAGCCTCCCCCGTCTCTATCTGAGAGCAGACAGGGGTCTGGTCTGTTGTGTCCTTTTCCTGCTGCTGTCCTCTCTGTGACCCTCCAGAGTGGGAGGAGGTGGAGCGCAGGGGGAGCAGGCAGARGAGGTAGTGTGATCGTGGCGTGAGCTGGGTCAGTAGGTACTGCTGTCTCTCCCCGGGGACCAGCGTCTCTGTGATGGAACCCAGAGCGGCGCTGCTGCCCAGCCTCAGCCACGACAGCCGGAAGGAGGGCGCCGGCCGTGGGCACAGCCACGTCACCTGCACACTGTCCGCCGACAGAGGCTTCACGGTGAGTTCTAGAGCGTTGTGTGAGGCATGACCTCCCGCCTCTCCTCCCGGTGGTAATGGCTTCACCAGGCCCGGCCGTATGGCTCTGAGGGTGAACAGAGAGCCCTGGGTGGGGGGAAAGGTGGTAGTACTAGTGACAGTGTCAAGTCCCAGACCACCTCCTCCTCTACCCCCCACACTGTTCACCCCTCCTGGGGGGCCTTCACACTGGTCCATGAGCCCAGAGAGGTCCCTGAGGGCCTGGCCTCGCACCGCCTCCGGCCCGTGGCAGGTCAGGCCCCGTACTATCACCGCCGCCCCGCGGCCATACAGCCAAGTGTGGAGCCAGCGCAGGTTGCAGCCACAGTACCAGGGGTTCCCCCGGAGCAGCAACAGCTCCAGGCCGTCCGTGTCCCTCAGCAGCCCCCGGGCCAGAGTGGTCAGGTTGTTCCCTGCAGACATGGAAGTGGACACAAGTCACTCTACGTAAGGCACCTGATGTAGAATAATATGCTCATCTGCTGCTAATTTTTTGAATAGTTCACTAAAGTTACTCTGCAATATACAGAGTATATGTCTAGACTCAGAGCAATGTCAGATCTTAACTAGAATCCTAAGCAAACTATTTTCATCTGATCTAATTAAGGTTCAATAGTGGGAACCGGGTTACCGAGATTTACCACCCAAACCCACTCCCTTTTCCCGATTTTATAAATAACTGCAAGAAACCGGTAAATTCGAATGTTATTTTTATGAACAGCATGACTTGAAATGGAAGTGTTAAATMATATGCAATATCTAAATCTGTCTTCTCTACGGGCCATGGCCTACTCTCTYKTATCTGCATGATCAATCATCAACTCTTAGGGTGGGGACAGACAGCGCATCTCAGTATGAAGAGTTCACAATGCATGTATCATCTCATCATGGTAACTTKTTTTCTTGGGGACGGTAGAAATACATTTGCTGCAGCATAGCAGTAATATAAGGACTGAATGCACGTCCAATTTACACATCTCCATTTGGCTTTCGGAGGTTTCCTTATTTTATATATATAATGTGCAGTAGCCTGTATCATAATTATGTATTGGATAACGGCACTATTATTTAGACTTTTTTGGCCTTGGGATAATAAAATGTCTAATGTAGGGCTGATCAGGCTCAGGTAGCATCAGGCTGGTTGGTTACCTGACAGGTCCAGCCGCTGTAGCCTCCTCATCCCGTCCAGGGTCCCCCGGGGCACGTGAATCAGTCCGTTGTCCTGCAGGTGCAGCCTCATCAGGTGTGTGCTGGGAAGGTTGATGGGTGGGGCCTGCAGGGCGTTGCGGACCAGCGACAGCTCCGTGAGGTTGGCCAGGCGGGAGAAGGTGTCGTCGGCGATGCGGGTGTTGGCCAGGAGATTCCCGTCCAGGACCAGGCGTCTCAGTGAGGCCAGGCCCCGGAAGGCGTGGGTGGGGATGGTGTTGATGCGGTTGTCGTCTAACCTCAACTCCTCTAAAGAAGCCGGGAGGCCGGCTGGGATGCTGGACAGGTGGTTCCGGGAGAGGAAGAGTAACCTCAGCCGCGGCGTYCCGGAGAAGGCCCGCTCCTGGATGCTCACTGTGGAGATGGAGTTGTCGTCCAGGTGTAGCCGCTCTAGCAACGGTAACCTGGCCAACGCCGTGCGCGGCAACGTCCGAATGTTGTTGTCCTGCAGGTGTAGTTCCCGTAGCGACGGCGGCAGGTGTATAGGAAACTCGTCTAGTTGGTTGGCGTAAAGGTAGACCACACGGATACTACTGCTGCGCTCTAACGACGCCGGCAGGCCGGAGTTGGCCAACCGGTTGCTCTGTAGGTAGAGAACGGTAGCTGTTAACGGTAGAGGAGGGATCATGCTCAGGCTCCGGTCGTTACAGTAGACAAAGCCCTCGTCACACCGGCACACTGACGGGCACGGGAAGTCTTCCTCGCCTTCCTCCATGGTAACTGCTGCCGCCGCCAACTCCAGCATCTCGGCCAATAGAGTCAYGCACAGGAGGAGCAGAAAGAGACAATCACGGAGCTCGGTCAGACTCTCGGCAGCCATAATCCCGCCCTCTGTGAGTGGGAGAGAGAKAGAYAGTTAATGAGTTTTGAGAGTCGTTGTACTTTAGGAAAGAGAAAGAATAAGAGTTACAGCTCATTTCTATCCGGATTTTGAAATTCTTGTGTTGTGTAAATGTGTTGTCTTCAAGTTTTAGTGATGTGATGTCTTCTGTTGGGTGTTTGAACAAAGAAAGTGTTTGAGTGTATGAATAGTCGCTGGGCCCAATAGAGTGGAGCTGTCCTGATAATATGGGTCCCTCCTACCAACCAGAAGCTGTCCTGATAATATGGGTCCCTCCTACCAACCAGAAGCTGTCAGGATAATATGAGTCCTCTACCAACAGAAGCTGTCCTGATAATATGGGCCCTCCTACCAACAGAAGCTGTCAGGATAATATGGGTCCCTTCTACCAACCAGAAGCCGTCAGGATAATATGGGTCCTCCTACCAACAGAAGCTGTCCTGATAATATGGGTCCCTCCTACCAACCAGAAGCTGTCAGGATAATATGGGTCCCTCCTACCAACCAGAAGCTGTCAGGAATAATATGGTCTCCCCTCACAACCAGAAGCGTCCTGATAATATGGGTCCCTCCTACCAACCAGAAGCTGTCCTGATAATATGGGTCCCTCCTACCAACCAGAAGCTGTCAGGATAATATGGGTCCCTCCTACCAACCAGAAGCTGTCAGGATAATATGGGTCCCTCCTACCAACCAGAAGCTGTCCTGATAATATGGGTCCCTCCTACCAACAAGAAGCTGTCAGGATAATATGGGTCTCCTACCAACCAGAAAGCTGTCAGGATATATGGGTCCCTCCTACCAACAGAAGCTGTCAGGATAATATGGGTCCCTCCTACCAACCGAAGCTGTCAGGATAATATGGGTCCCTCCTACCAACCAGAAGAGGAAGGGACATTGGAGAGGGTGAGAGTGGGCGAGGGACAGACTTGTTTTATTTTGTTTATTTTTATTTAACCTTTATTTAACTAGGCAAGTCAGTTAAGAACAAATTCTTATTTACAATGACATGGAGGGGAAGTGACGTTTGTGAGAGGAACACCGAAAGATGGGATAAAGTAACGAGAAGAACTAGAGAGAGAAAATTAGTGAAAGGATTTTAGATGTTTTAATTCTCATGATGAGGGGGAAACATTAGAAGGGGAATTAGAATCAGATTAGCCTACGTAATATTGGTGATGTTAATATTCTGGAAAACATATTTCTCCCCCTTGATAAATTTGAATAAACCAACAATTGATTCATACAGTGCATACACTTCAGAAAGTATTCAGACCCCTTGACTTTTTTCACATTTTGTTACGTTACAGCCTTATTCTAAAATTGATTAAAATGTATTTTTTCCTCATCAATCTACACACAATACCCCATGATGATAAAGCAAAAACAGGTTTTTTGAAATTTATTACAATTATTACAATTTATTACAAATAAAAAACTGAAATCACAAGTATTCAGACCCTTTACGCAGTACTTTGTTGAAGCGCCTTTGGCAGCGATTACAACATCGAGTCTTCTTGGGTATAACATTACAAGCTTGGCACATCTGTATTTGTGGAGTTTCTCCCATTCTTCTCTGCAGATCCTCTCACTCTGCCAGGTTGGATGGGGAGTGTTGCTGGACAGCTATTTTCAGGTCTCTCCAGAGATGTTTGATTGGGTTCAAGTCCGGACTCTGGCCTGGCCACTCAAGGACATTCAGAGACTTGTCCCAAAGCCACTCCTGCGTTCTTGGCTGTGTGCTTAGGGTCAATGTCCTGTTGGAAGATGAACCTTCGCCCCAGTCTGAGGTCTTGAGCGCTCTGGAGCAGGTTTTCATCAAGGATCTCTCTGTACTTTGCTCTGTTCATCTTTGCCTCGATCCTGACTAGTCTTCCAGTCCCTGCTGCTGAAAAACATCCCCACAGCATGATGCTGCCACCACCATGCTTCACCGTAGGGATGGTGCAAGGTTTCTTCCCGACAACGCTTGGCATTCAGGCCAAAGAGATTAATCTAGGTTTAATCAGAACAGAGAATCTTGTTTCTCCTGATCTGAGAGTCTTTAGGTACCTTTTGGCAAATTCCAAGCGGGTTGTCATGTGCCTTTTACTGAGGAATGGCTTCCTTCTGGCCACTCTACCATAAAGGCCTGATTGGTGGAGTGCTGCAGAGATGGTTGTCCTTCTGGAAGGTTCTCCCATCTCCACAGAGGAACTCTGGAGCTCTGTCAGAGTGACCATCGGGTTCTTGGTCACCTCCCTGACAAAGGCTCTTCTCCCCCGATTGCTCAGTTTGACCGGGCAGCCAGCTCTGAGAAGAGTCTTGGTTTCTAACCTCTTCCATTTAAGAATGATGGTGGCTATTGTGTTCTTGGGGACCTTCAATGCTGCAGAAATGTTTTGGTACCCTTCCCCAGATCTGTGCCTCGACACAATCCTGTCTCGGAGCTCTACGGACAATTCCTTTAACCTCATGGTTTGGTTTTTGCTCTGACATGCACTGTCAACTGGGGGCCCTTCTATATTATATAGACAGTTGTGGGCCTWTCCAAATCATGTCCAATCAATTGAATTTACCACAGGTGGACTCCAATCAAGTTGTAGAAACATCTCAAGGATGATCAATGGAAACAGGATGCACCTGAGTTCAATTACGAGTCTCATAGCAAAGGGTCTGAATACTTATGTAAATAAGGTATTTCTGTTTTTTGTCTTTGTCATTATGGGGTATTGTGTGTAGATCTCTGAGGAAAATGTTTATTTAATCAATTTTAAAATAAGGCTGTAACGTAACAAAATGTGGGAAAAGTGAAAGCGTCTGAATACTTTCCGAAGGCACTGTATGCATGTCTGTAGTTTGTTATACAAGTCGGAGAGGCAACGTAACTGGGATTTAGAAAAACCACAAACATTCACTCTCAACAAACTGAGATGTACAGTAATGTGTGTGTGTGTGCCTACAGTGGTTATTGTTCTCCAAATGTGGTATAAATTATTCAGTGAATAGCTTCTGAATCCCGAGAAATATTTAAGTGCATGTTTTACATGTCCTTTTTTTAAACATTTATACATTCCTCGGTTTACATTTCTCTGCTTGTCTTTTGGTGTTGAATATTTGAGAGTGCCATCAATTTACAATTCAGAAAAACTAAAATGAATGTCAGTTGAGTTTTATAGCATACTGTTCATATGACAGAAAATAAAGAGATGYCACGTTATTGTGTACAGTGCAGTATGTTCGAGGGGTTGCAGTTTAGACGTGTTCTCCTGTCCTCTGAAATGCTTGACATGATTTGACAGAACATTTGACAAACAAATGCTCTGCAGGCAAGTTTTTCCACAAGTGTATGGGCCACTCAAGTGTGTGTTTTCACTCTCAGGACAACATACAAAATTGCCCCTCGGCTCCAGTCAAAATCCATGCAAAGCAAACAAGAGATGGCAACAATGAGAGGGAGTAGTAGAGCAAGGGACTGGAAGAGACAGATGGACAGACTGAGAGAAGGAGAGGCTCTGGCAGTGGGTTGTGAGATACTCAATTGAATGAATTGGTTTTAAAAGGAGAATCATTAATAATGATGTAATGCTGCTGTGTATCTGGTGATATCCTCATATGGACGTCAGGGCCTTGTGGAGGAGTTTTGGCAGGATGATGATAAAGATTGATAAAGTTATATCCGGATTCAAGACTGGATCTGGAGGTGTTTCAGTCTATGTATTTTTAGCACAAAACAGCCGGTTTCAAAGTACTGCAACAGCCAACGCTCACCCAACAGAGGGAGGAAGTCAAGGAGCATAAAAACATATTGGAGAGTCTCCACTATGAATAACAAATAGCATGTAGCTCTCTGTGACGCCCGCCTGCTCCCTTTCATAATCATACCTTTGGGATAAACCGGGGGGGACGACTCAGCGCCAGACTCTCACATACACATTTCCTCTCAATGATTTAAAATGTTTCATTCTTCCTCCTCTTTTCCCTAAGCCGTCTCTCTTCCTGAGCTCTCTACCTGGCATTTCTCTCTCTCTCCCTTTACTCCATCTTTCAATATCAACTCTTCCTCACTCTTGGGTTTGTTTACTTAACTGGCCATGTAGTTATTTCTGCCACACCCCCCTCTCTCTTCATCTCGCTCTCCCCTCTCTCTCCATCTCTCCTTCCCGTTCCTCCATCTCTCCTTCCCCTCTCTCTTCATCTCGCTCTCCCCTCTCTCTCCATCTCTCCTTCCCCTCTCTCTCCATCTCTCCATCTCTCCCTCCCCCCTCTCTCATCTCTCCCTCCCCCCTCTCTCTCCTTTCCCTCCCCTCTCTCTTTTCATCTCTCCCCTCTCTCTCCTCTCTCCTTGGATAATCTCTTTCATCTGTTCAGCTCCTCATCCTTTTGTTTATTCACTCACTCCATTCCTTCAGACTGAGATTGGCTCAATCAGACCCCACCCAGCTCACTCCTCCTCCAATCCTCCTCTCCTCCCTAGTGAGTCTGTTTTCCTTTCTGTCCTTTCATTTGGATTCTGTCCTTCCTACCTCACTATTTTCTCTGAGGCATCGCTCTAAGAATTTCAAAACAACTTCTGAAATGACACAAATGAGCTGTATATCTCAGTAGAATATAGAGAAATTATGACAGGTTATGTTTTAAGACATTACAGAGCAACTTTGTAAAAATATGTTGAACCTCAAATCTCTGAAGATGATGTTTGAGAAACCTGTTTAACTTACCCTCTCAGTGCTTTGTATCTCTTTGCCTTCTGTCTTTGTCTGTTCTACAGCTGAAGGGGCTGTTTGTGTGTGTGTGTGTGTGTGTGTGTGTGTGTGTGTGTGTGTGTGTGACAAGTCAGAGTGTGTGTGTGTTTCCAGTTCACTCTGTCCGTAATAGTTGAGGTTCAGTCAGTCCCCTCCGAGGCACCGTACTTCCTGTGGCATTGGTGAGCGATGAAGATGGCGGTGACGATAATGATGTTTGTAGGTCTCCTGGAAGCAGCATGGGAGAGGAGGACGGCACAGAGAGCAGCATGGCCTAGCTAGCCTAACAGCCTACAGCCTCCAACCCCATCCAGAGTAGCATCTGGCAACTCAGTCAGTATCCAGGAGAGTCAGTCTTCAAGGCCTCTCTGCTGGTGGGTTTATGTTMTCTTCATGTTGACTTCCATAGGTCCAGATGGTCATCCAGTCAGTCTGTGTCTGTATAGATTGAACCAGCCGGGGGGAATGGAGGACGATACACAGTTTAGAGGTTAGAGGAAATGACTCGAACAGAGTGGAGGTGAAGGAGGTGGTGGTGGGATGAGAGGTCACAGGAGTCTGGGCCACTTGTTATCCTTCACTTTGAGGATTAGAATGAATCATGTCTGGCTCTTAAGGCCTATAGTGACACTGCTCGCTTTCCACCCAGGCACTTTTTCTCTCCTCGAATTTGCAGGGATTAGCGGCTAAAGATGATATTCCTCCCGCCGTCTGTGGTACTTGCCCCAGAGACACTGCCCGACTAGCCTGACACTGCACCCCCTGTGGGGAGAACAGAGAGGGCAGTTAGCTAGGACTCCTCACTCATACACACACACAGGCTGTGTCCCAAATGGCACCCTAGGGCTCTGGTCAAAAGCAGTGCACTATATAGGGAATAGGGTGCCATTTGGGTCATTGCCATTCACTACTTTATCTATGAGTCAACTGTATACCAGCAGGGAAGGTTTCAGAAGAACCATTATAATTGTTTAGCTTAATACGAATGCTCAAGTCTAACCATGCTCAAGTTAATCTTCAAAGGACAGACACTCCAGCTTCAGTGACTAGACAGTTATGTGTGGCAAGGTGACGAGTCTAGGATTAAAGCACTGTTCTTCAGTCCTGGTTATGAGGACCCACAGACTTTCATTCCGGGTGTGTACTAACACACCCGATGCAGTTATTCAACTTGACATCAAGACTTTTGATTTGTTGAATCAGTTGTGTTAGTGCTGGTCTGGAACAAAAGCCTGCACACCCCAAGGACCAGACTTGAAGAACACTAGATTGAGATGTTTGGAAAGGTAAAAGCGGAGTTTTTAGTAGTGTGGTGTGGTAGTAATGTGTGGTGAGGTAGAGTAGTGAGGTGAGGTAGCGTGGTGTGATAAGGTGGTGTGGTAGCGTAGTGTGATAAGGTAGTGTAGTGTGGTGAGGTAGTGTGGTGCGGTAGCGTAGTGCGGTGAGGTAGTGTAGTGAGGTAATGTAGCGTGGTGTGGTGTAGCGAGGTAGTGTAGCATAGTGTGGTGAGGTAGTGTAGCCGAAGTGAGGTTGTGTGGTGAGGTTGTGTGGTGAGGTAGCGTAGAGTGGGGAGGTAGCGTAGAGTGGGGAGTGTAGCCGTAGAGTGGGGAGGAGCTTAGCGTAGAGTGGGGCGGTAGCGTGGTGAGGTAGCGTAGCTTGGTAGCGTGGTGAGGTTGTGTAGTGAGGTAATGTAGCGTGGTGTGGTGTAGCGAGGTAGTGTAGCAGATAGTGTGGTGAGGCAGCGAAGTGTGGTGAGGTAGGAGTGTGGTGAGGTAGTGTAGCGAAGTTGGTGAAGGTAGTGTAGCAAGTGTGGTGAGGTATGTGGTGAGGTTGTTGGTGAGGTAGCGTAGAGTGGGGAGGTAGCGTAGAGTGGGAGGTAGAGTGAGAGTGGGGAGGTAGCGTAGGTGGGGAGGTAGCGTAGAGTGGGGAGTGGTAGTTGTGGTGAGGTAGCGTAGCGTAGCTTGGTGAGGTGGTGTGGTGAGGTGGTGTAGCGTGGTGTGTAGTGTAGGTGGTGAGTAGTGTTAGCGTGGTGAGGTAGGTGGTAGTGTGGTGAGGTAGTAATGTCAGTGTAGTGTAATTTTGGTGTGGTGGTTGTGTTTCTGTGCTCCTCCCCCCCCATGCTGACACACCTATATCCAGCCATGGAAGCTAGTACTGTGCAGTAGAATACAATATAGACTAGAATGGTTCTCTGGGTTATCATTGGCTGAACTCTATTGTCCTGACCTCTGCTGAAATGTCTGTTCTGCAGGAACAACACTTAGAACAGCAGTTACACTGTAACTATCTGGAGTGGACTGGGTCTTTTTTACAAGCATTAATGGACCTCGTGTGTCTTTGACATGTCAGTATGGCCTGGGTCTTGTGCAGCAATACCACAGATGGACTGGGTCTTGTAGGCAGTACCACAGATGGACTGGGTTTTGTTCGGCGTTTAGTCCACAGCATGACAGGGATCTTGTGCGGCAGTACCACAGATGACAGGGTCTTGTGCGGGACGTACGCACAGATGGACGGTCTTGTGCGGCAGTACCACAGATGGACGGGTCCTTGTGCGGGCAGTACACAGATGGACGGGCTTGTTACGGAAGTACTACAGATGGACTGGGTCTTGTGCGGCAGTACACAGAATGGATCGGTCTTGTGCGGCAGTACCACAGATGGACTGGGTCTTGTGCGGCAGTAACACAGATGGACTGGGTCTTGTGCGGCAGTACACGATGGACAGGGTCTTGTACGGCAGTACCATATGGACTGGATATTTGTACGGCAGTACCACAGATGACTGGGTTTTTGTACCGGCAGTACCACAGATGACTGGTCTTGTACGGCAGTACACAGATGGACTGGGACTTGTGCGGCAGTACCACAGATGGACTGGGTCTTGTACAGCAGTAACACAGATGGACTGGTTCTGTACAACAGTAACACAGATGGACTGGTCTTGTACAGCAGTAACACAGATGGCTGGGTCTTGTGAACAGTAACACAGATGGACTGGGTCTTGTACAGCAGTAACACAGATGGACTGGGTGTGTCTCTATAATATTTATGTCCTCTATATTACCAGAACACTCGCAGAGCAGCAGTATAGGAGATGTATGGTACTCGGGGTGTTCTGGTAATATTTAGCCCATAAGAGGATTCTCCAGAGACACTATCTATCTCTACCACCAATGAGGAGAAAAGCATTCTTCATATTTTTGACTAGAGCGCCAATGTGTGCTGTGCAACGAACATTCATTAACACCTGTGTGTGTGTGTGTGTGTGTTGTGTGTGTGGTGTTGTGTGTGTGGTGAAGAATGCAAATGAGTGCGTTGTGCTATGGTGAGCACAACATCTATTGTTTGTCTTGTTAAAGCATGAGTCTCCACTCGTGTGTGTGTGTGGTGTGTGTTCCTGTTAACAACAACTCACGTAACCCCCACTCTCCTCCTATTTCTCATTTACTGAGGGAGAGCTGGAAAGAGGGAGGAGAGTGGGTGATAGGAGAATGAAGGGAGAGAGAAGGAGACAGCGAGAGGGGGAAGCGGAGCGAGCGAGGGAGGGAGAGGGCAGATTTTGAACCCTTGGAATGTAATTTTGGAGGCAGAAATTACTGTCAGCCTGAGCAAGGTTTAAAACTCACTGAAGCCTGAATCACATCCACTGAGTGAGTGAGTGAGTGAGTGAGGTGAGTGAGTGAGTGAGTGAGTGAGTGAGTGTAGTGAGTGAGTGAGTGAGTGAGTGAGTGAGTGAGTGAGTGGATGAGTGAGTGAGTGAGTGAGTGGTGAGTGAGTGGAGTGAGTGAGTGAGTGATGAGTGAGTGAGTGAGTGAGTGAGTGAGGTGAGTGAGTGAGTACAGGAACGCAGGCATGTTTTATAGTAAATAGAAGTGGTTGGTAAATGTGATGGGGAAGTATAATACACAGAGCATGGTTTTGCTATGCAAGATGGGGAGTATAAATCACAGAGCATGGTTTGCTATGGCTAGATGGGAGTATAAATACCACAGAGCATGGTTTGCTAATGCAGATGGGAAGTATATACCACAGAGCATGGTTTGCCTATGCAGATGGGGAGTATAATACACCAGAGCATGTTTGCTAATGCAGACTGGGGAGTATAATACCACAGAGCATGGTTTGCTATGCAGATGGGGAGTATATATCCAACAGAGCATGGTTTGCTATGCGATGGGGAGTATAATAAGTACCACAGAGCATGGTTTTGCTATGCAGATGGGGGTTATAATACACAAGCTGGTTTCTATGCAGGATGGTGGAGTATAATACCACAGAGCATCCGGTTGCTATGCAGATGGGGAGTATAATACCACAGAGCATGGTTTGCTATGCAGATGGGGAGTATAATACCACAGAGCATGGTTTGCTATGCAGATTGAACCTCTCACTGAATGAGTGTGCTGTATAACCACCCTACCACTCCACGTATGAGTGTCACAACTGCACAATATCTGGAGATGTAATACAGAATTCATATTTAAAAGTTCACATTCCTTACTGTGTTTCACTGACTGCTCTGACCTGACTTCATGACATTACACACACACACACACACTGAGGCCTGACTGACTGCAGAGGCCATGACACCGGCAAGATCAGCCAAGGCTGTCCATCCATTCAGAGAGGGATGGAAGGGGGAGGGAGGGAGAYAGCGAGAGACGGATTGATGAAAAGAGAAAGGGAAGTGGAAAACCAGGAGAGAGAGAGAATAAGAGGGTGTAACAGCGAGAGAGAGGGATGTGACTAGCTTTTTAAAACAGTGACACACAGCAGCCATTTTAGTGTGAAAGAGAGGGAGAGAGAGAGAGGCTGGGGGAAATACAGGCAGCCTGACAGAGAGATGAGGGAGGGAGCAGGGCTGAATGAGAAAAAGATGGAGGGAGGAGAGGAGAAGACACCATACTGTATTTTCTTATCACCTTTCCTACCTCTGACCCGCTTTCCCTTTCTCTCACTCACTCACTCACTCACTCACTCACTCACTCACTCACTCACTCACTCACTCACATACACACACACACACCCCTCACACGTGAATATACACTCTTAACAGCAGTCCTTTACTCAATGATAATGACATCACCATATGCAAACCTCTTTTACTGTCTAAAGCAGTTCAGCCCCTGTAAAAAGTAGACAAACACGTCCCTTCCTGTTCTTCTGCTTCTCCATTGATGCCAGCCAGCCATCAGTGAGGAGCTATACCTTCACTACCCTCCCTCATCTCTGTCTTCCTACCATCTCTTCTTCTCCTATTAGACACTCCCTCTCCTTCTTCTCCTCCCTCTCCACCCCTTCATCTCGCCATCCCCCTGCCTAGAGATCTCTGTTCTGTCACTCATTTGAGTAAATGTCATTCTGCACAAAAAAAACACAAACAATATTATTTGTTATATTATTTTAGACTGGACCACTTGGCTATAAATGGACCAGCCCCTCCCTGTCCACTGATGCCATCAGGGCTTTGGGTCATTTAAGTGGTTTTCTGTACTACTGCTATGTTACTCCCTTCCTCCCTAGACCTCTCCTCTTAAATATGAGAGATAGACACACACACACACACACACACACACACACACACACAGAGAGAGACACACAGAGACGCACAGACACACACAGAGAGACACACAGACACACACACACACACCACACAGAAGCACAAACGCACAGAGACAACACACACACACGCACAGCGACACACACACACACACACCACACACACACACACACACACACACCACACACACACACACACAACCACACACACACACACACACACACAGAGAGAGACGCACACACAGAGAGACGCGCACCAACACACAGAGACGCACACACAGAGACACACACAGAGGTACCACACACACACACCACACAACAGGACACACACGCACACACAGAGACACACACGCACACACAGAGACACACACGCACACAGAGACACACACGCACACAGAGACACACACACACACAGAAGACACACACACACACACAGAGACACACACACACAGAGACACACACACACAGAGACACACACACAGAGACACACACACACAGAGAGAGACATACACACACACACACACATACACCACACACACACACACACACACAGAGAGACACACACACACACACACACACACACACACACACACACACACACAGAGAGAGACACACACACACACACACAGAGACACACACACACAGAGACCCACACGCACAGAGACAGAGACACACACACACACAGATGGGCACATACACACAGAGACGCACACACACACACACACACAGAGACAGAGACACACAGAGACAGAGACCACACACACAGAGATGGGCACACACACACAGACGCACACACACAGAGACGCGCACACACACACACAGAGACGCGCACACACACGCACACACACACAGAGACGCGCATACACACACACAACACACAGAGACACACCACATACACAC